>NC_142034.1:60648107-60915607 GCF_982192425.1 Myodes glareolus
GGAGAAAAGGCTTCACTTGAAGGAGGTAGGGTGGGGCTTGGGTTTATAGTTGGGGACCACTTTCTGTTGAATCTCTGCCTCCTGATCCACCCAGTTATGAGCAAGCCCTGATGGGCACAGCTGTGAGCTGCTCCAACTATCATGCCTTCTCTACTGTGATTGGCTGTTTCCTGTCTAACCATTGGCCAAAATACCCATGTTAGGTTGCTTCTATCAGGGATTTTTGCCACATCAATGAAAAAACTAAGTGATATACTTTGGGTCTCATGTTTCTATAAGGATGTGACCCTAGTTGTGAACACTCATATAGGAAAGGACATATCAACAGCCATATGTCTACCTGAGAATGTGTGATGACATTAGATGTCAGGCAAAAGAAAGAATCCAGTGACTTTGATTGGGGCATCCCAACGTCCAAGACCACCTAAGAAAGATGTCATGCGAGAGCAAAGAAAATGTGGTTTCTAGCCTCTCCATACAACAGAAGAAAGGTGTAATTGACTTTAGAGAAATCATCCTGCCAATGCCATAGTCTCACGTTCATTGTTCTCCCAAACCAAGTGACTTCATTGTCTACTGTTGGTCCTCTCTAGGTCTGGACCTTGGAAATGAGTGGAATTCCCAGAAACAAATCCGCCCATCCCTGCCGTGGTCACAGCCACAGAAGGTGTCTCACGGTCCACAAAAAGCTGAACCAAATCTAAGGCAAAACACCAAGAGGGCCAGTGTCTTAATTCACTTGTCACAAAGTGTACGAGGCAACCCTCCAAAACAGTTAACAATGAGAAAGTGATGCACCTTCCTGTTAGCCAGCTAATGAATGGGCTCTTTTGGATAGAGATGGTGTTGAACTTCAATCTTCTCCCCGAAGAGCTCTGAAAGAATCAGAGAATGCTGTTCAATGCACATGAACTAAGTGAGGATGGCCATCTTGCTCCCCACACTCAGGATACTGAAGACAGTTCGAGTCATGGGAGAGCTGGCTGTGTCCACCTTCCACTCTGCGGTGGTCCTCCCCTTCCCAAACATGCCTGTTTCTCTGTGTTTGCTTTTTTAGTTAATTGGTATTTGCAAATGGCTACTAATTTGCAAGTAACCCTTGCTTGAGTTACCTGGCTCTGTCGCTCTGTGGAGGGCAGCCCTGGAATGTAGGGTGTTCACTTTCAGGGTTTGTGATGGATAGTGTTCAGCTCTGGCTCCAGGGTGCTCCCGGGGTGAGATAGGCAGGAACACAGATGCCAAGGGGCATTTCTTGACTGAATTTTTTGAGACACTCCATTGCTTGGGTCTTGGAATGGCAGCCCTGTGTGTGTGTGTGTGTGTGTGTGTGTGTGTGTGTGTGTGTGTTTGTGAGTGTGTATGTGTGTCTGTGTCTATGTGTGTGTGTTTGTGTGTGTCTCTGTGTGTGGTGTATTATGTGTGTACGAGAGAGAGAGAGAGAGACAGAACGCATCTGTGCCATGGTATACATGTGGTACCAGAGGGCAGCTTTTTGTCTTGTTTTTCACCTTCTGCCTTGTTTGAGGCCGGGTCTCCTTGCCATTCACTGCTGTGCGCCCCAGGCTAGCTCGCCCATGAGTTCCTGGAATTCTGTATCTTTACCTGCTGTCACACCAACGAGCACTGGGCTTTCAGATGTGCATTGCCATGCCCAACTTTACATGGCTCCCGGAATCTGGAAACAGGATCCCATGCTATGGCAAGCACTTTACCTGCTGAGACATCTCCCATCCCCTATGAGAGTTCTAAACGTGGGAGGGGAGGTTCTTATGGTAAACCTCCCAGTGCGCATGCACAATTTCTGCGCTAAGACATGTAGACTGAAAGCAAAATAACTAACTGCTAAGGGCTTCCGAATGCTGCCCCACCTCTACACCGAAGAGGGAAGCCTGCAATCCTACAACAGCCATTAGCAAGAGCCACAGTTAGGAAGAGGGTGAAGGTGATACCTGGATAATTTGCTTTGAAGAATTCAGAAACTGATTCGACTCTCTTCTCAGCTTCAGAGGAGACTGTGCCAAGCATCTCCCAGTAAGACTCTCTGAGTCGTGACCCAGCTGGACAGCATTCTGAGCAGGGTACTGCATGACCTCAGCAGACAAAGTGAACCAAGTGTAGGATTAGTTCAGAGGGTGATTTCCTGCTCAAAACACTATTAGCCCCAATTTCAGGCCTTCGCAAACAGCACTTAGTGCCGCTCTGAGCCATTAGAAGGCTTTTTAGGACCAGGGATGAACCAGACAGTAGTCATTGCTATAAATCCCAGGGATGAGCTGGCTGCATTAGGACCCAAATTACAGGCTTGGGAAAACTACTTGCTAAGAATCCTGCTAACACATACTGTTGGTTGGACAGAACCTCAGGAACTTTAATCTAATTATGATAAAAGCAAATTCCTGAGGGGAACAAGGGTATGAGAGCAGAGTTTGCTGGCTTTCTTTGAGCAAGGAAAAAGAATTCTGTGATCGCTTTATTGACCTAGTTTTTTTTTTTTTAAAAAAAAAAAAAAAGTCAATACAGAAGTCAATAATAGTCTTCTTCTGGTCAGAGACCCCAGGAGCCAGGGTGCTGCCCAGTTGTCGCTGAAGAACGTTGACTTGTTGAAGGAGAGAAGGGACCAGCCCCTGTTCTTTCCAACAAACTAGGCAAGAATGGAATGAAAAGAAATGGCACATTTTCCTAACCCAGCTTCATCCTGCTTCTAAAGATAATTGAACCCAAATGCGTGAGATCATTTGCAAGTGCACATTTCCAAACGGTTAGAGAAAAGGTCACCCTCGCAGTCCCTTTGGGCCTGGGCACACGGGCGGCGCTGATTATCAGAACCATGCACTGGCTAAGCACATGGACTCCGAGTTGGGAAAGGAGAGCCAAGTGGAGCACAAGCTGGGAAGGGCTCAGCCCCTGGCTGTTACCATGGCTTTGGCATTAGAGAGCTACTGATGTCGATCCTAATCAATTCTCACTGATGTATCCAAGGACATGTCAGATACGTTTAGATGGTTCTTGAATATGAAGCCAATGTCTCTCTGCTTCCTTTCTCCTTGTAGATAAAAAAAAAAAAGTCCCTCCAGCACTTCCTGGAGTCATACAATTAAATGGCACCTCGAAGGACAAGTTTCCGACACGGTTGGCAGCACCCCAGTCCCTCCACAGCATGGTTTGGGGACCCAGGCCATCTGGGATGGCTCTCGAAGCGCAGATGACTTGGGAAGGTTATGTGGGGAAGTGATCAGGCCTGGATGAATGAGGCTGTGGCTGCTGCAGCATGGGGTGGGGGATGTATTTGCTCTGAGCTCCAGGCTAGGGTCTCTCTGGCTAAGTCACATCCAGGGTGTGGAGACTCCTGAGCCAGGCACCTCAGGCCCAGTGCAGCCTCAACAATTCAGGACAAGGGCTTTGTGGCCCCGTTCCCTTCCTTCACCATGCCTTGTGTCATGGGGGAAAAAGACAGTCCTTTTGTTATTCTTTGTGTGCTCTTCGGGACACTCGACCCCTTGGTTGGCAGTCTCTGGCCTTGTGTTTACAGACCCCCACTTTCAATCTTTCGGAACATGTGCATTTTTACCACCTCTGCAGACTGATGATCATCTTTCTGTCCCTCCCACCGCAATTAGTTTCATTCTGCTAAACATGCCAACCGAATCCAACCATGACTAACTTCCTGGTCTTGATGGAAGAATAAAGCCACATTTTCCTGGACCTCAGTTCACCACATTGGCTACTTCCAGCAGCCAGGAATGTACTCGAAAGCTGTCTCAGTCCATTTCCTGCTGCTGTTGTAAAAGACTCCACACTGAGAAATTCATAAGGAAAGGGAGAGATTTATCTAACTCCTGACTCTAGAGGCCGGGAAATCTGAAGGTGTGGCACCATCATCTAAGTGGGGTCCCTTTGTGGATCCCCACACTGCATCATAACACAACAGGAGAAACAGAAACATCACCTTGCAGAGGGAAAGTCACAGAAACTGCGCCTGCAGGGGGCGCTACTTGAAGCTCCCACCAATTCTGCGCCATTTTATCTTAGAAGCAAACAGCAACTTGAGCCCGGCATGAGAAAAACCACACCCAAACCACAAGAAAACCCAACCCTCCTTTTCACCACACCAGAAAGCCTCGCTTCTTACTGGGGAAACATTTCGAGCTGAGTTTATTTGCAATAAATCGGGGCGGGGGTGGGGGATAGCAAGTAGAATCACAAAAGACAAATCTGGTAGTGGTGTCCCGTGTCTTGGAATCTCTGACTGGACTCTCCCACCTGCCCCATGACTTGCCAGTGTTTCCTGCACCAGGATCTCAGTGGCGTTCAGAGATTTATAACATGTCTTATTGGCTGGTACAAAAAATCCTGCTCTCTTAGGCTCTTCTAGTCCATTGTTCGTTTTGTTTGCTTTTTTTTTTTAAGTTATCCTCTTATGATTGCTTCTGCATAGGAACCTTAGTACCCATGTTCCTCCATCTAAAGCTATTGCTTGTATTCTGATCGGGGTGGCCAAACTTTGGATTCAACTCCATCTCAGATCTGTCAGCTTCCGACTTCACCACTGCCAACCCCTGAACCCTAGGCTATTAGTTTCCTTGGGTGGTTAGAGTAAACTTCATTAACTGGGCAGTTTAAAGCAGGAATTGATTAACTATGGTTCTGAAGGTGAGAAGCCCCAAGAGGATCCCACAGAACATTCCCAATTTCCTTTAGACTTTAGCATCTGACTAAGACCCATCTCACTATTCCAGTTTCCCAGTCCGCCCAGGGTCTCTTGGTGCTCTCCCTCTGAGCACAGCTGCTGTGTCTTTACTTTGGCTTCTAAGGACCTGGGCCAGCAGGTTTCCTATCCACCCTCATCCCCTATGAGCTCCCTGTAACTAACTGCAGGTGCAGAGACCTTATTTACAAAATAAAAGCCCTCTGTGAGAGACTCCACACTGATCCGACTCCCTGAGTGGGGGGGGGGGGGGGAGTGGGGGGAAGTAGCTGTGCAAGCCAGGCAAGAACTGTCTTTTCCTCAGTTACCTGTGGCAGGGAACTAGGGAGAGCCAGGCTGAGCCTCCTGCCTGCTTCTGCTCCTGCCCATACTGTCATGCTGACGGCACGTCTCTCCTCAGACTCAGCATCTTGCCACAGGAGCTGCCCTTAGTGTTCTCGAAGTTCCCAGCGTTCTAGCCTGTGACACTCCAGTTATTGGATTTCCTGTGAGCATCACTTCTCCCTTTCGGGGTGGGGATTGTATCACCATTATCATTGGTTAAAAATATTCTTTGGGGCTCTTGATTCACAGCACTTTCCAAGTGGTCGGTTGTGTCAAGATGGAGCTGAAAATCTCCTTCCCACCCGCACTGTCACAAACAAATCGAAGTGGGTGATGAACGCAAGCTTCGTACTTTGTACGAGAAGGGTGTGGCCACAGAAATAGCTGCTAAGGTTCTGGATGGAAGTCGGAAGGGATGTGTGGTCTGACTCGGTGGCAGGAATGGCAGACAAGGTTTTCCTGGGAAGCAAGCTGTCTTGCCCTAGAGCAGAGTACACCTGCTGTGAGGTAACCGGCATTCTTGTTCTATACAGAGGGTGATCCAAGGATTTCTCAGAAGCCATGATGAAAGGCCAAAGGGACCATTTAGTTCTGTGTCCTTGCCTAGGGACAGACTCCGGCAAGGTCTGGTCTGAACCTGGGGCTAGGGCCTTGAAGGAGTTAAGGTTTTGGTTCCTGGGAAATTGGCTTTCTCCCTGAAGAGGCGGGATTTATGAGCGTGCTCAGTCTCTGTCAGCCTTGAGACATCCTGTGTTCCTCTTAGACATCATTGGTTGATTAGCTTCCTACTGACTTTGTCCCTATTTTTTCCCTAAAAACTTCATTTGAGATGCTGTACTTCTTAATCAGTTTGCTTGGCCTAGCTGTAGCTGTGCGAGACCTCCCAAGCCACGCTTCTCTGTCTTCTTTAGCTTCCCATCTCCTGGCTATCTACCCTTTGGGATTCTGTCACTGCAGACGACCTGTTGGCCCAGGTCAGTTAGAGAACAAAGGTGAACTGGGGAGAGAAAGCACAAGTCTGTTTAGAGATGAATTGTGGGTGCCAATCCAAGTGTTCTCATTTTGGTTGTCGTAATAAGAGGAAAGAAAGCTATTCCTAGCTATCAGATAGAGCTATGCCTCAGTAATGGGGGTCACAAATACCGAGCAGAATCCAAAAGCTTCCTGATCTCTCTAAAGAAGACGATGTCCACCAACATGTCATCAGAAGGCCCCTAAACAGCGAAGGTAAGAAGCCCAGGTAAAAGCCCCCCAGATTCAGCATCCTGTTACTCCACGTGTTCTGCAACACAAAGGTCAACCTAATGCTCTGAAGAGACAATGCTCTAAGAAAAACAAGGAGGAATCTGAAGAATATGCTAAGGTTTTGGCCGAGGTAATGAAGGAAGCCAAAGAAAAATGCCAGATGGGATTAACAAGGCTGTCCTCATGATAGCTTCTACTTCTGTGTCCAGTTAAAAATAAGTATTTAAGAGTAACAAATAAATGATCAGGCCTTGAATCTCAATAAAAGAAAATGAAATAAAATGAAGCTTTTAGGCTGCTTAGATGTCTCTAGAGGTTGCTGTGTGACACTCTTCCTGGTGAGATCTGAACAAATGTGTATTCACTCCGTGGGAAACCCATGAGACCAAAGTGCAGATACTACCAAAGTCCGCTTGGTGAACCAGGGAGTTTAACAGCGCTACATATGGAGTATGGATGAGGGGTTACTTACAGCAGCGGAAATGGTTCAAAGACAGCTGCATCACCAAAGCCCACACCAGCACTGAGCCAGTTCATGAAAGCCGGAAACCTGAAGTACACTGTACAGTCAGCTCGACAGGGAGGAGAGTATCTCTGGCATATCGGGTAGTATGAGCCTCTTCCATGAAGCCCAGCCGGTCTCTGCTTCTTGTCAGTGGTTAGCGAGGTCAGCTTGTCTAAAGTCTCTCTCTATAATCTTTACAGCTTATGTGCACTGGGAGGAAGAAGGCCCCAGTGTATCCCTTCAGTTTCAGAGACTTCCTGAGGATTTTGAGTTGTTGCCTTTCTGGGCTTAAGGAGTTTTCCTGCAGGATGGACTGCTTCACCTCCTTTTATGGCATCATGTGTTTTAATAATAATCTTTCCTCCAAGATGTATGGTTTTGTTGGGGAGAAAATTGCTAGACAACAGAGCTGAAGGCCCTGACCCACAAGCCTTATGACCTGAGTTAGATCCCTAAGCCTTATGTGGTTGAAGGAGAGAACCAACTCCCAAAGGTTGTCCTCTGACCTTCACGCATGTACCACTGCATGTGTGTGTCTCCCAATAAACAGCTACATACGAATTAACTTAAACATCTTCTTTTCTACTGTAGCTATTAAGTTGTTTGTGTGGGGGAATATTACCCTTGCTCAGTATTTCTCATTCAATTACTTCCAAACTGCAAAAGATATGAAGTTTCATTTAACTGTCAATTTTCTTTTATGGCTGTTGTTTTTAATACTATAATAAAGGTCTAAAAATGTCTGATTAAAATGGAAATTAAAAATCCATTATGTTTATAGATTGATTTTGTGAAAATCATAAGAACTCAGTATGTTTTGTGAATTTTATTTTTTGGAAGTTTTGTATATCATATATATTGTATTTTTTATAACCATGTCATTAGTACAAATACAGATACATACATTTTAGAAAACTCTAAAATAGAATGGAATAAGAATGTGAAAATGTATCCTACCACTCACAGTATCCCATAAACATCAAAGTAAATTACTTTTTAGACCCTTTATAATGTTTGCGGCAAAACAAATTCATATTGAACACATTGTTCTCTTTGTTAATATCCTTACATTTTCAATTTTTCAAATTGTCTGTGGCTCGGCCATCTCTAGCTTCCCTTGTCTGTTCTCCAAGTCTTTGGCAGCTCTTCCTTCTCAAGATTATGTCCAACTACACCCTGCGTCTGCTTATTATTCCCTTGGACTCTCTCCATAGCGCTGCTCCTTGGGACCAGCCGTCCTCCACTCGCTCCTTCTCTGTGGCTTGCTGTGTCCTTGCCATTCCATCTGGTAGAGGCTTCTCTAGCCCAGGTACATCCAACAAACTGAAGTCAGATTAAAAACAAAAAAGTCACAGTCTCACGGGCAATTGTTTTAACATATAATCTGCTAATTCACAGAATCACCTGTGAATTCGTGATATTGCTTCCCCATCGATGATGCTGAGGTGAAGCCATCTACTAAGAGCAAACCCTCTTGTGATTGTGCTGTGTGTTGCATTACTCGAAATTCTTTCCCTGCCAGGGAGTCTGAGATTGTCTCAGTGCTGATTACTGACGCCATCACTGGGTGCATATGCTAGAAAGGACTCTGTTTATGATTCCAAATGATTAATCCTAAGTCTGTTTACTTAGAAAGTCAAAATACAATTATCAATAAAAATAGTGTTGTGGAAACTCAAAGCCCTTGCAGAGAACAAAGGTTTGGTTCCCAGCACCCACATAGAGACACAATTACCTGTAATTCCTGTTCCATGGGATCTGAGATCCTATTATGTATGAACATATATATCCATAGAGAAAACACTCATATATGGAAAATAAAACTAATTAATTGACTAATTAATAAAATAACATGGAAACAAAAAAAAGAAACTCAAGATCAGCAAAGTAAATGAGATTTTGTTATTTAGTCTCTGTGGCATGGTCATATATGTAAAGTTTTTAAATTAGATATTTCTATGCAAAAATAATTCTTCAATAGTATTATAGTCTACAGGTTAAAATGAGTAAATATAATGACAACCACATTATCTTTCCATGGAAGAGGGCCTGAGGGATTAAAGTCATTCTTAGTTTTAAAAAATATCTTATCACATAGAAAAGTGTATGAAAGGGCATAGTCCTATGGAAACATCCAATAATCTAAGGATCACTCAACTAAAGATTATCAATGTATGACCAGTGTTGTTTCTTCTATATCCCTATATAATTCTCTTTGGACCCAGGATAATTTGAAGACATTGATCATTATATGTTTCCAAGCTATGACTTCGCTATCTAACCCATACTGACTTATCATTATGATTACAAAGTAATCATAATGGCACAGACAATGTTCTCTAGTAATGGTACAGACAATGGTAGAAACAATGGTTCATAACCATGGTACAGACATTGGTCCATAGCAATGGCACAGACGGTGGGCCATCACAATGGTACAGACATTGGTCCATCACAATGATACTGTACCATTGTTTCTTCATTTCATATCTGAAAAGTTTCTAAAAACAATAGTGCTTTCATTAGTTAAGTACTCAATATTAGAATCACATGGAAAAGATCAAAGAAGCTGGCATGTTGGATCATACCTCCAATCCCAGCTGTAAACGAGGCAGGCAGGGGAGGTCACAAGTCAAGGCCATCCTGGGTAATCTGTCGATGCTTTGTCTCAAAATAATTCTTTTTAAAAAAGAAAGAAAGGAGGGATGGAGGTATACTTTTTGCCTAGTGTATGGCAGAGTTTATTTCCTGGTATAACCAACAAAATGTACAAAAAAAAATACCAGGATGTATTCTTTTATTTACAAATTCTAGAAATAATAGAATGTGCCCACAGATTACTCCAACAGTAATTTGTTTCTGCAAAGTCATGAATTCAAGACTTTCAGTGTATTTCACATAATTACCCTCTGCCTTCTCCCCAGATCAAATTGCTCCATCTTCAGGATGACCTCCACATATTTGTGAAACGAACGCAAGACCTTTGGAAACCTCTTGACTTCCTGGGGTCAAGGGATGTCCCATCTTACCCAATTCCTTCTTCAGACCTAGAACCAGCCACCTTTGAGGGAACTTTGGTTCCTGCTAGTGGAAAGTGTTATTTTGATGTCATAACGTGGTCTCTCAGGAGGAAGAGGCCATTATATTTGTAACTGGTTTTGGCTAATTTGGATGGAAATTGACAGGCATTGACTCTGAATCTAAATGGGACCCAGTGTGCTCAGGTGTTTGTGTTTGGGGTTCCTCCCACTGATCCTTTTCTCAGGCTTTGGCATCTGGAGTCATCAGAACATTGATCTTGACACTTGGCTGGTTGCGTTTGAAACGTGAAGTTGGCACTCGTTCCTCAGCGGGCAGTGCTGTTTTAAGAGGCTGTGGAATAGTTGAGACATGGGGCCTGGCTAGTGGAAGTGGGTCCCTAAGAGGTGGGACTTGAAGGTTACACTTGTCTCTATCTCCAGGCTAGCCCTATGCCTTCTCCTGGGGTGGTATGACTCCTCTCTATCTCCAGGCTAGCTCTGTGCTTTCTCCTGGGGTGGGGTGACCAGTCACCTCACACTGCCATCCTCAAACGTTTCTCATCTTGATGGAAGCTGTGAGCTTAAACCGACTCTTCTTCCCTTACATTGCTTCCACTGGGCATTTTATCACAGTGGGAAAAGTAGATGACATAAAAAAATTGATTATGAGAAGTGTTTATTTATCTTATGCTAAGATAAATCTGATCATGTAGTTCTTAGGGAGGTTCTGAGGGAAGAATTTAGAAGAATCTGGAATGGACAAGCCCTAAAATGCCATCAGTTGGTTTAATGGGTGTTCTGAAACAAAATGTTGACAGAAATGTAGACAGTAAACATGGTGCCAGTGAGGTTTCAGAGGGAACAAGGGGCTTTGGAAACTGGTTCATTCTCTCAAAGAATCTGGCCACATTTTTCTCAAGTTCTTAAAATTAGGATGAAGCTGAGTTCAAAAGTAGTAGGATAATTTATTCATTTATTTTAAGACAAAGTAGCATCCAGGGTGTAGCATCATTGTGACTAAGTGTGTTTATCTGGGTTTATAGTGAGAACTCAAGGAGGGGATCAGTAAAAGGGTGTGAAAAGCAAGCAGTTTGGGAGTCAGAACATTTTAAAGCCAGACGTGCAAACAAAGAGGCTGAAACTTTTAAAGCCCTGATCACTCTGAGAAACAACAAACAGGCTTTGTTGGCCAAGATAGGAAGGTGAGAATTCACACACCGTGGTATTAAACTGAAAACTCACTTGGTAGACTTTCATCCGGAAAGCAGAGCGACTCTACAGGGTTGGCACCCTCAAACGGGGTCACCCAGAGAGGTGTTTCCCACTGTTCAGCCGCACAGGCACCTGGAGCCTATTGCAGCTGCAGTCCAGGGGAGCCAGCTACATCTCGAGCTTGTAGCAGAACCTGGGATCATCTAAATGCTGTCAGGTTTTCATGGGTACAGAATGAATGTGTTACAGAGTCTAAAGGGTTCTGTAGAAGCCTGTGAGTCCAGGTAGCATGCAGTAGGATTGCCGGTCTTTGTGGACGTCCTGGAAAAGCTGTGTATAAAGCTATGATGGTTACACTTAGGATGCAGTGGAGACAGAGTGTCACCATGCAACCCTGACTGGCCTTGAGTTTGCTATGTGGACTAGACTGGCCTTGAATTCACAGAAACCTGCCTGCCTTTGCCTCCTTCATGTTGGGATTAAAAGCATGAACCAGCATGCTGGCTATGTTGAGATTTTGTCTTGTTTTGGAAGAGCCTTTCTTTGCTGTGCCCCCATTCCTCTTTTTTTGGGGTAGGGATGCCTACTCAGTATCATTGGATACTGGGATGGTATAATATGTTTGTACCATCTGAGGCTCACAACTAAGAGTTTGCCTTGAGTCTCAGGAGAGACTTTGAACTGTGGAGAAGTGCTGGGTATGTTAAGACTACAGGGGCACTCAGTATTGGAGTGGATATGTTTTATATAGTGAGATGGCCATGTTTATGGAGGCCAGGAGTAGAATGTTATGGCTCAACTGTGAAATGTCCCCTTCAGGCTCATGTGTTTGAACACTTGGGCCACAGATGGTGATGTTAAGGAAGTTATGGAGCCTTCGGGACATGGAGCATGTAGCTTGGCTGACAGAGGCAGGTTGCTAGCAATGGGCTTTTGATGATCACACCTGCTTCAGGCTAGGGCTAGTTTTCTCTTCTTGTCTAATGAGATGTAGCCGGCTGCTTTGCTCCTCCATTAATAGACCGATAACCCCTCAAACTTCAAGCCACAACAAATCCTTCTTCTTGTTTCTCTCCTCAAATATTGTGTTACAGTGGTAAGAAAGATAACTAACCCAGGGTCTATGGTGAACTGGAGAGAGTGAGGGCCCAAATGCCCCTGGGCTACAATGTGGAGTGCAGAAAACAAACACTTCCCACCTCAGACACTTGCAGGGTTTTCTGAGAGTGGCCACGGAGATGTCCGTGTGGGCCGCATGGAACTCTTAGCTCACTTAAGGTATCACAGAGTTCCAACTCTTTCAAGATTTTTGTGGCGCTCTGGGGCAGAACATGTAGTTGGTCATATTTACAGCACTTGAGCCTTGGCTGGATGGTGCACCCCTCAAGGCTCCTGTCCTGGAATGCTGACTAATGACTTCAAGGGACTAAAGAAAGGGCCAGAGAACAGAGACACACATGCAGGGAACCAGAATCAGGTGGGGTGTGCCCACTCTAATGGAGGGCACCTTACTAATGTCAGAGACCCAGAACATCGGTGTGTTTATTAAGTACAGCCCAGGGGAAGAGGTTTGCTACTTTGGGTAGGCACTCTCTTCAGGTGGTTAGTCTCAGGCTGTAATCATCTGAGGGGAAGAAGCTGCAGCTGCAGTCTTTGCACATACTGGTCACTCACTTGGACCTGGATTCACGAGGAAACCTTGCTGGCCCTCTTGAGCCTCCAGAGCAAGGCTTTGCTTTACCCACAGAACTGAGGCATTGGATGCTCTGCGTGCTGTGTTCCTGTCAACAGGGCACATTCCCTCAGGACGTCACTCTCTCAGTGCTCCCTCTACTCCCCACTCTCATTCAAGCTTTGTAGCGGATGTACCTGCATGGCTCACACGTGAAGCCAGCACCTTTTCAGTGGTGTTTTGGGGGAAAAAAATCTTTTCCCCTTGGTCATAAAGTTTGATACGTGTACATGTTTTATAGAATATTTTAAAATACATTTTTAAGTAAATGGTATCACTACATTTTTTTAGTTTAATGAATTAGTCTAATAATTTTGGCGCAATGTTGCCTGCTGAATTATTTCTTTATCTTCAGTTGTCCAGCATTTGTCCTCTGTGTGTTACTAACCATGGTAGCTCTAAGTCTCTTTCCCCCCAATTTTTAGACTTACCTTTATAATGAAGTTTATTCTTCCTAGTGGCATTAGCCCCTGCTCTCCCACCTCTTCTTTCCTTCCCTCTATATGTCTTTACCTCTCTTCATTCTCTCTTAAAATTTATAACATAAAGCTCATAATAAAACATTTTCACTGCCTAATTTTCTAACTTTCTGGTTTCTCCCATGCCTTTTGAAATTAAAATTTAGTCAATTTTTAATCGAATATAAGATGTTTTGTTTCAAAACAAATGCTTACATTGCCAATATTTATCATTGTGAGCAGCATAGTTTTATTCCATTAGTAATGAACCTTCAGTTTTCTGTGATCTATTTACTATTTTGCGAAGTTTTTCCTAAATACATTGCAAAATTGTTTAATTACTATATTGCTTCATCTGTGTGGAGGGAGGGTGCATGCTGCAGTATGCATGCGTGTGTCAGAGGACAACTGTGCACAGTTTGTGTTCTCCTTCCACCTTCGCGTGGGATCCAGGGGTCAACCTCAAGCCTTCAGACCAGCGCACCAATCCCTTTCCCAACCTCAAGCCTTCAGACCAGCGCACCAATCCCTTTCCCAACCTCACGCCTTCAGACCAGCGCACCAATCCCTTTCCAACCTCACGCCTTCAGACCAGGGCACCAGTCCCTTTCCCTGATGAGCCATCTGTGCCAGGAACTTCCGTCTTTACCAACAGAGTCTTTTCCAAATAAACTTCAGAAAATTGCTGCTTAGAGGAAACGGTAATGGATGCTCTAGGAAAATAATACACAACACATTCTATGTTCCAACAAGACAGGAAAAGTTGCAGAATGTGTTGAGAGACACGTGTAAATGTAAAAATGCCTGCTTCCTGAGACCCAGACCAACAAGCAAGCTAGTTAACTGCTTTTAATTGTTTTTTTTTTTTAATCTATCTAGTGACCCTGCTGTGGAGTAGGAGCTGTGGGACTCTGCTTTGGGGAATGCATATCAAGCGACTGGTGTCACAGTATGTGTCCCTCATCAGGACACTGGTTACCATTCCCTACTGTCAGTGTGTCTCCAGCAAAATTTCCCCAGTCCCCCTCTGAGCTGGTATCTCCTTCCATCTGCTCCATCCGATCACCGGGATTTACCTCTGCTCATGACCTGGTGTCATGGTGTAACTCTAGCTCCACGATACTTTGCCAGCTAAGAAGTTTTACTAGCAGATTATTAAGTTGAGCTATTGGATGAGAAATGGATCCTGACAACTATAGCTTGGACTCGTATACACATTCAGGTCTGCGTGGGTAGGAGAGGGATCGCTAATGGGGAAGAGAGAGGCACATGGGATCTGAAGTCCACATGAAGATGTGCCGGACATGACCAGTGAAGACATCGAGACTGACGTTTGAGGGAGAGACGTGATCACATTAATCTGGCACATTTATTCCAAGGAGTTCAAAGGACTTCAAAGGCTCCATGACAAAAGTATTTTATTAGAGCCAAAGAATAGTATATGGCATTTTGAAACAGCCATTGATGGTTTGATGGTTTACTAGTTTTCAAAGAAACAGAAGACAATAAAACTTGTGAAATGAAACCCATTAAGGACATCTTTGAGGAGGGCGGGGCTCCAGGCTCAGTGCTGCTCCTTGCATTCATTTGGCCTCTCTGCCTCCCCGACTCCCTGCCTTGGTCACTGCAGCTTTGCGGACTGAGAGCAAAGAAGTTGCTCGTCATCTGAGGATGCTCATGCCCTGTGGCCTCAGGAAGTCTCCAGACAAGGGCATGTGTTTTGTGATGCTGCTTGAATGAACAAGCGTCACGGCGAACACTCCCACGCATGCACCTCCCACGCATGCACCTCTAGGTGGGGCCTTCAGAATGCTGGTTTGCCCTCGTTAGACGGTTGTAAAATAATGTCACTAGGTGTTTATCAGTAATTTTAAATAAGGGTGCCAGACTGGTTAAAAAATAAGAAACTATCAAGTATAAGTTAGGGCACTAGTTCTTTCATGAAATTGTGTTTTATATTGTTTTAAAATATCTAAGAATACACGTGCTGCTCGTCCAGCAGGAGACACTTCCGGCAGGAGGTTGTTTACCGACAGTTTGAAGAGTGCTTGTTGCTATCTTTGGTTGGTTTGAACGCCACCCCCAGAAGCATTCCCACTGCAATAGTGAATGATTAGCGACAATTCAAACAAAACAGTGCATAACTTTGCTTTGGATAGCGTAGGCTTTGTGCCCCTTGGGAATTTTATATGTGTGTGTGTGTTTGTGTGTGTGTGTGTGTGTAAATTTGCACACAATGTTGTGTTCAATTCTAAGCTTAGAAGCACATGAGTTGGGCTTTTATCTCTGAATACGCAGCTAAGTTTTCAGAAGTTAAGCACTGAAGGCCTGAGGGCAGCTGTGGGGAAAGCTGCAGGAAATCCAGCCTCCCTGATTCTCACCATGAGATATTATCGACACCTTCCAAACCATTATGACAATTAAAATATACCTCATTACCAACAGCTTCCAATGTTACATCCAGGGGGTGGAACGACCTCTACTGAACAACAGTGGTGGAGTGGAAAGACATTAGACATCTGACCAAAGACTAGTAGCAAAAATGCTGCCAGGATGCATATACAGTGAGCAGGACTGGGGAGAAGAGTCGGGACCCTTTCTTCTGTGTCGAGAAGAAGCCTTCTTCTTTGGCGTTTCTTAGATGATTGTGGTGCAGGCCACAGGTGAACATGGGCCACACAGGAAAGTTCCCAAAGCTACATTCAACACTTCCCCATCCCTTCCAGGACTCAGAGGATTCTCTGTCTCAAGCAGGATGCAGACATCGAGAGAAAAGATCTGGGACATTCTTAACTTGCAGGAAGAGGCCTTTTTATTTCCTTGATAAATTCATACGCCAAGACAGATGCATTTCTTATCAGAAGGCTTTGCCTAGCTTGGTTCCCTGCAACTGGAAGCATCACCTCAGCTCTGCCCTCTCCCCGTTGATAACACAACTCCCATTTGAACTGCTATCTACAGACGGGAGAAAAAGTGGAATTAAGTCTTTGAAGGACCCCATTTCTGATATGTCCGTTTAAAGGTCATTTCTCCCTGGTATATTTAACTGTGGCATCAATAGGCTGGTGATAGGAGAAAAGAGCCATGGAAGACTTGCTGAAGTGTCTGTCATCCATCATGTTTTCTGGATAGGTTCATTAGCACAGACAGGGAGTTAACACTGTCCTGTACCGTACTTCCCCTTCCTGAAGGTGCGTCACAGCCCAGAATGCTAACCTACTGATCCAGGGGAGATATTTTTTAGTTGGAGCAGTTTTATCACTGAACAAGATAACTCTCTCAGGTATCTAACCATTTAGACATAATGGCTCAGATTATAACTCTGCATGCAGCTTTTGATGCCTGTGAGTTCTGGTTCCCATTCTGCCTGGGGTCACAGTGATGAACAACCTGTCCCCAGCACTGGCCCTGTGCCTGGCATAATGAAGGCCTGCTGAATTAAGGGCTAGATGAATGAATGATTCCAAGACGTGATATGAATGCAAAATCTCTGTTAATTTATTCGGCAGTTTCAACACATCTTCTTATCCAGATCCCTGCCCTTTGCCGTATCTCTGCAGGAAGCTCCAGTGAGACCAGGGCACAACGCCCTCAAGCCAAGAGGAACTTGGAAGCAAGCCTGCAACGCAAACGACAGAATCTTGTTTTCTCTTTACAGTTGATCATAGCGCACACTATTCAATTGCTCCATCTGTGTTTTCCTCCCTCACATCTGTGCCCACACATAATTACAAAATTAAAATACTGAGGCATGAAGACACCATTTTCTATCCTTCTACCTGAGAGGCCTCTGATCTATAAAAAAAAAAAAAAAAAAAAAACAAACAACCAGCATAATTTCAAACATTCCCTAATTCCCTAAACCATGAAGTCCAACTATTTACTGAGCATCTAGTACATGCTGGACACAAGCCTATATGTTGAGAACATGGATACAAATAGGACTTAGCTCCTAAAACCTGGTAACTTATTGAAAATACCAACAACATATAAAATGTACTATAATCTCAGAACAGAAGTTAGGCACATTAAGAATTCCTGGCAAAGGGCCATCTTGGTCCTGTGTGTTGCTGTAACAAAATGCCCAAGGCTGTATAATATATAAAGAGCAGGGACATATTTTTCACAGTCCTGGGGGCTGGAAAGCCCAAGGTTAGGGGTGCTAGAATGTGATGCCCAGTGGGGAAGGCACAAGGTATCAAAATGAGCTCTTCCCTCAAGCTGTATTTGAAGTGCACTCTCTAAGTACCACAAAGAAAGAACCCACATGAACTGACCACCTCCCAGAGAACCCATCTCTTGATATAACCACATTGACAACCTTGACTTCTGGAGAGAGCGCACTAAAACAGCAGAGGAAACACCAGTCCCCTTGGCCCCAGAACTCACATACACAGGAGACAGTGGCCCCGAGTTTGTGATTCAGAACGTTCAATAATGATGATGCTGGCTAGAGAAACCAATGGCAGGTGGGGTTGTACACCAATCTTTGTATCTTTGTATTCAGCGAGCATTGAAGAAGATACCCTGGTTCAGAAAATCCTCTTCCTCTCACAAAAGCAGCCCTGACTAGGTGGCTTGAGACCTTGTAATTTGGTCTTGTCTTTGTTGTGGCCCCTTCTGGTCTGGATGGTAGAACCCTTACCCAAAAGCTTTAATTCTGCATACACACTTGGTAAAAACATAAAGTCATTATCAATCAAGGCCTCTCAGATTCTTTGTTTTCCTTTTATACCCCCAGCAAACATCAACTCTGCATTTTGGCTGTGCATCCTAGTTTGGGCTGGATCTCACTATGTAGCCCAGGCTGCCCTTAAATGTGAGAGCCTTGTCCTTCTGTTTTCACTGCTACGATTCCAGGCATGCGGCCCCAACAAACTGGACCATTGGCAACCTCAGTTTTGGCTGCTCATTTACAACCTCCTTAGTTTTTTTCTAACTATACTCTTTAAAAAGCCTATATAATTTCTTTGCTCATGTGATGGCTCCTCAGTGGGCTTCAAACTGAGAATATGTGAGCTCAGCCTCTAGCTTCCCAGTTTTATGAGAAGGAAAATACCAGTAAGACATTGAGAATTCTTTTTGAATTACTTTTCTTTCTTCACTTTTGGTGGCTTTTTGATTTTCCCTCTCCCATTTTGGTAATTCAGAATTGCCCTACTTGGTGGCTCTTTGATCCACCCTCTCTTCCCCACCCTCTCTCTTGGTGCAGCCAGAGCCAGTGGGAGTCAAAGCTGGGCTTTAGAGTGCTAACCTTGTAACTCGGGCTAAGATCACTGCTTATGGGGCCACTGTCATAGCTACTACACACAAGCAAATAACTAGCATCAACAGCCTGGACTCTAAACGAACAAGAGAAAGTTGAAGAAGTTGCCTAGCAACTGCTCCTTCTCTGGTCCTGTAGGTCCATGGCTTAGTATTGTGAAATTGTAATTTAATGTGTAAATTACTATTTACACATGTAAGCACACTATGCTAAATAAGAGGATCTTTTCTATGTTTTTGGTAAATCACTGAGATGTGCACTTGGCTGGGTGATCTTTCAAGGTTTGACTGTTGTCTTCTGAGACATGGTTTGTGCTTGACTATCATGTTACTGCTCTTCGCAGCATCCCCTGTGTGCACGTGGCTGTAGATATCTGTAGATCCTGAGCTTGCAGACCCGTTTCCCTGCTTGATGAACCTCCCTCCCATCCCAGGAGATCTGGCCTGCGTCCCCCTGTCTCACACAGGAGCTGAGAGGGTCTCCTGAGGCAAGGTTACCTGTTGCCAGCTGGGCGTGGCTGCCACCCAATTTCAGGGCTTGCGCATGAGTTAGATACTTCATGTTCTGCAGTCTCCTCTTCCATAGTGGCCTAGGTGTGGGATGTTCATGGAGACACTCTCAGGGGGTGTGGAAGGTAGGGAAGGGCAGCCATTATTTCCGGCACATTTTGGAGAATTGCCCACACTTCTGTTCCAGGCTGAAATCACTGAGTTTTCTTAGATATCTGGCCTATTGCAACAAATGGTCACAGAGGACATGGCTTAGTGTGGGCGACCGGAAATCCCAGGTCAGTTGCTTACAGGTCTTTAAAAGGATTTATTTGTTTTTGATTATGTGTATGTTTGGGGGTGGGAGCACACACGGGAGTGCCCATGCACACAGAGAACAGAGGCTCTTGGATCTTACATGCTGCCTGACCTGAGTGCTGGGAACTGAGCTCAGGTCCTCTGTAAAAACAGCGCATGCTCTTAACAAGCAAGCCTGTGTTTGCAGATCTCACTGCAGACATTTCTGGGCCTGCAGATGGCCGCCTCCTTTCTCTATCCTCACATGGGAGGGAGAACACACAGGTGTGTTTTCCTGTACCCCATCGGGGTGCGGTCCATGCTCATCATGGCATAACTTACCATTAGGGTGGAGTTCCCCAAATATCTCAAATAACCAATAAGCTTATGGGGAAAATGCTCTACATTACCAATCACCAGGGGAAATGTCCATTGAAATAGCAAGGCACTCCCTTCTAATCCATCTAGATAGCTTTTCATCTAAAATACGAATTGCAAATGCTGTCGGTGGGAATGGCGGACTCTGATATTTGTCCAGGGAGGGTGTAAACCAGTGTAGCTGTTAAGGGTGCTTGTAGGTACCCAGGTCTTTTCCCCTTTTCTTCCTTGGCGATTCGCAGGGCCGTTTGATCTCTGGCTCCCTGGAGATTCTGCACTAGCACTGGCTTGAGGGGATAGCTTAGGAAGAATTTGGCTCTCTTTTGTTATGGTAATTCCACCTGTAATCAAGGTTCTAGCAGTGGGCCCCACATGCCTGGCCCCTCCCAGCTGATTCTGCCTGAGGCGCCTGTAATCTCCTTCTCCTGCTCCTGATGGGAGGAGGCCTTGCCCTTTTGAACCCCCTTGCCCACTGGTATAAATACCCGACTTGAGTTTAATAAAGTGGCCATTTACTCTTGGTAAGTGAGCAAGGTCTCTTTTGTGTGTGTCTGTTTAAACCCTCAGGACAATCGTCCATTCTCGTGGGCCTGAGTTCGGGGAAAGCGCGCGCCTGGATCGGGTGTGGGTATCCACAGAAAAGACGGGAGCCTACAGGTGCTGTATGGACTTCCTTAAAAACCAGAAATAGAATGGCCATGCAATTCCAGAAACCCACCTACCAACCCAGGAGGAAATGAAGTCAGTCTGCAGAAGGGGTATCTGCAGTTACAAGTTGATTGAACATTTGCAGTACCCAAGATACGAAAACAAGATTAATTCCTGTCAACAGATGAATGGACAAAGGAAATTTGTTTGTGAAAATTATTCAGCCATTAAATCATATCCTTTGCAGTAAAATATAGGAAACTGGCGAGGGGCGTTATACTTAGTAAAATAATTCAACCATGGAAAGATGAATGCAAGCTTTCCCTTATGTATGGATGCTGATGCTGAGCCTGGAGAAGGTATTGAGGATGAGGGATGGGCAAAGGATGGCCAACGGGGGGGGGGGGGGGAAACTCAGTACAAAAGAGTACTCATGATTGACAGCAGCTAACTGAATATTAAAGATAACTTCAGGGGTTTCCTTGTATTTCCAGAATTTTCCAAAAGCCTGGGATGTTATATATTCTAATTTGTATACCACTACACATTACATCCATATATTGAAAAGCCTCTCTGCACTCTGTAAACATGCAAAGCTGTTATGCATTCATTAGATACAATAAAAAAAAGATTTTATGAATTAGTTTTTTTGCCTCTGGTATTGTTAGTTAATCATACTCTTTATGAGTGCTGGCAATAAATACCTCTTAAGTGATTTGGTCTGTTGGACTGAAAAAAAAGTGAAGTGCCAATAGAATAAATTTTATCTTCATATTTCCTGGCATTTATTTAAATTCTTACCTGACATTTGGGAAGACAGGCTTTTAAGGAGCCTCTCAGCACGTTAGCTTTTTGATAAACCCATCTCGCTTCTCCTCCTGTCTGGGGTCACATCTCATCTTAGGAAACTCTGCAAGGAAAGAAACCAAGCCGGTCTACGGGCTCTTTGATTCCAAGTGATAGTGTGCAGCCTGTGAGGTGAGCTGCTTGGGATGCTGTGTGTGTGTGTGTGTGTGTGTGTGTGTGTGTGTGTGCGCCCAGTGTTTTCTGCCTCCCCTGCCTGGCTCCTTTCACTCCTCTGTTCTCTCAGGTTATCCGTGTTGTTACAAATAACAAGATTTCTTTTCTCTTTAGTGGCTGAATAGTTCCCTACTGGGTCTGTGTGCTGCGTTCTCTCTATCCATTTATCCTGCAAGGGATTCTCAGACTGAATCCTATCTTGGCCATTAGTAACCATTTCTAGATGCAAAGCTGCTAGTGTGTGTAAGGGGTAAGGATCGGGAGACGACTTGCAGGTCAGAGGATACTCAGGTGTAGTCAGGTAAGAGGAATACGTTTCAAAAGCTCTATTGAACAGCAAGGTGACTGTACTTAACAATGATATGATGTATTACTGAGAATTCTTTAAAGAAAGTGGCCAACCTTGCCATGAAGATGGTAAGAAAGGAAGGTAGAGTATCTGCTGACCGACAAGATCAAACTGTCCCAACACCTATGCATTCTTCTAAACATCATATTTCACATGATAAAAACACAATATTACCTGCCAATTTAACATTTTTGGGGGGGGATGGGTTGGCAGGAACAAAGGGAAGGTGGAAGTGATATAATTGTATTTATTTATATATTTTTAAAGGCAAGACCTAACAGGAGAATGACTACCTCACTGATCCCAAGTGTGGTGTGCTGGTCAGTCCTCACTGGCCGGGTAGAGTCAAGGAGCCCACCCATCCTCTGCCAGAGCTAAGTTCTAGGTTATGCTGGTTCGTAGGAGGACACTTCAGATGGAGTTACTCAGGACTCCACATGCATGACTTTATTGAATTCCATGACTCTGAAAAATAGTGAGCAGCTGCTCAGCCTGCAACAAAACCCAAAGGATCCGACTCGTCTTCATAACATGGATGTGTCTCTGAAGCAAAACCAAATTAAACGAAAGAAGGCAAGTGGGAACAGGGTGGAGCAGGTGTGCGGGGACATGAAAAATGGCTCCAACAGGCTGCTCATATTAGATAGCCCGGCTCTGTAATCGTATCGGTATCTGCACACCAGGACCACCTGGCAGGCTGATGCGCATGTCTGCGGGCTGGCAGGCTGGTGTGCATGTCTGCGGGCTGGCTGGAGGAAGGGAGAGGATGCCGCCGAGAACAATTCACAGGCCTATCGCTGCTTCATCTGAGCAGGAACCGACACATCTCAAAAATACTTTTAAAAAAGAAAAAAATGCTGTGGATGTGCCCCTGTCCAACAGGTTTCGACATTCACAACCCGAGTCCGGGGAAACAGAGAAGCAAGAGAAAGTTTGTGTGAACAGACTGCTACCATCGTGTAATCACGAGTTTCGGGGACGGGGGGAAGCCTGGTCTCTGGCAGCATCTGTCACAGGCTCAGTCTTCTGTCCCCACAATGCCAATCAAAGAGATAAGGAATGAAGGAATGGTCAAAAGCAGACAGGGGTGTATTCAATGGAGTCACGTGGAAATGAGGCATAGAAGAGGTGCTTGGTGACCCCAAGTCTGTCTTTGGGATACTGACATAGGCTTAGGTTTACCCTGAGAACTCTTCAGCTAAGCATCTCTAAGCAAGCCTAGTCCAGGTGTGGGGTGTGGCCCCTCATTGTGTCGGTTCCGGCCTACAAGAAGGGTTATAAGGTCTGTCGTCTCTGCCATCACCTCGGGGAATCTGGTTCCTGCAGCGTGTACTCCTATTGCAGGGTGCAGCTTTGACATCATGAAAAATTATCTTCACGGGGCAGGAGTGTCCCTCCTCAGAGGATGTGCTCTTCCTGGGAATCAGGGAGGCTGCAGGTTTAGGACAATGCCTTATCTCTCTCTCTTCGACTTTGGGCAGACAGTCTGGCAGGAGTCTGAGTGAAGAACAGGTGCAAGGGAGAGCAGAAGTGCCGAGCTTTCAGCCTGCTCGCCGTTGGCTTCTGGACCCAAGAGAAAGTAGCGTCTAGGCCTCTCGTCTGCAGCATTCTTCTGGCCTGTTTTGTTTTGTTTTTCATGAACAAGGTCTCACTCTAGCCCCGTTATTGTGAGCCTCCGTGTGTTCAGGCTGGCCTGGGGCTTAACTTGATCTCCTTGCCTCAGGCTCCTCAGTGCTGAGATGACAGATGCTAAGATACCATGTCCAGTTCACTAGTATTTGTGGTGTGTGTGTGTGTGTGTGTGTGTGTGTGTGCTACAGCACACCTGTGCAAGGACGAGTGTCCAGCCGAGGGCCTCACCTTCTGCCCTCTTTGAGACTGGGTTTCTTCTTAGTCATTGCTGTGTACAACAGTTCAGTGGTCCATGAGTTTTTGTGGATTCTCCTGTCTCAAGCTCCCATTGTGCTTCTGGGAGACCTGGGTGCTATTGTGCCTAGGTTTCACATGGGTTCTGGGGACTGAACTCAGGTCATCAGACTTACAAAGCAAGTGCTTAACTCTCTGAGCAATCTCCCCGGCCTCATAATTTTTATAAAACAGACAAACAAAACATTGGACGCAATCTGAATGCTCCTCACTGATAACCAAGAAATGGTCAAGTCCTATGACTCTTTAAAGTGACGTCAGAAAAACTTCCTTCATAGAAACCATGTTGATGATGTTCATGAACGATCCACCCAATGCAATCTGAGTCTTGCCTGAAAATCCAAGACCAGTTATAAAAGCAGGGGGAAACTCTCTGGAAAGAGGCTAATACTGTGTTTATTTATGATTTGTGGATTATAAAGACTATTCTACTTTAAAAAGTTTTGCTTTCTAGTTTTTTTCCCGACAATGAGCATGTAAAACTATTAAAGATTAAAAAACAAAAGAATGTAATGTAACTTCTTGTAAGGGAAGGACCTTTAGACACATTAACAGTACCTCTACCTTGATTGAGAATCCTTGGGAGCCCAACTGTACAGCCCTGCTCTAGAAAGACTTTTCTAACCCTGAGGTGCATACCAGCTCCTTGCAGACTGGAAATGAGCACTTCCCATAATCCCCAGGATTTGATCACAGACAGCTATGTTGCTTCAAGCTGAACTGTATTTGGAAATTCTTGGACTGAGAGGCAGCCCGATGGTACATCACTTGCTTAGCACCCATGAAGCCTGGGGTCAATATCAAGCAATAATTCCAAAAGAAAACTCCTCCCCAAGCCCTTCCCCGGGGATGCCGCTGAGGTTTCTGTTTCCTATTTGAGACTTCCATTTCGGTTGCCCAGAGAAAAGACATCCTTGTTCTGTGGTCTGAACTCACGAGATTCTGCAGCAGTATCCACCGTCCCCAAGTGAGTGGGCCCCACTGCACTCTCGTGGAGAGCAGGTGCCTAAGAACTCGCCATTCTCCAGGCTTCCGTTTCTGCCCTGCTATTGTGTTTCTTCCAAGTACTCCCAGACCCTACATTGGAAACGATCCTTTATAGGCCAGTACTTCTGTTTGTGACAGGTGAACTTCCACTAACCTCCATGGGATTCTGCCCTGTAAGCCCGGCTATTGCATCCTTTTGCAAAAACAAGCAAATAAATAAAGATAAAAGTGATAATTTCATTAACCGAGAAGAAGTATCACAGCCTTCCGACGTGCTAAGAACCACTGGCTTTGGAAGGTGTTCGTCTCAAGCTCCAGTGTAGATGGTGTGTTCATGTTTCCTGAGAGTCAGTATTAGTCTGTTGCCCCCTTTGTCTTTCCCTGATCCAGTTATCAGTTCCCAACTGACCTTGCGCTTTAATGATAAGTTAGACTGTACACATTTGAAATAACTACCTGCTCAGTATTTCCCCCTCCAACTTCATGACCAAGCACGTTTGCACAAGATAGGGTGTTTGATCTTAAAAATAATAGAGTGTCTTCCACGGCACAAAGACGGCAGACTGAATGGCTTTTGACATCTGTCTGAGGGCCTTTCTATTTGAGGGGGAACTTGGCTTTCATTACAGCATGTGCTGATCTGTATTTCCGATTCCTGCTCCCATTAGGAACAAACAATTCAGGCCAGTTCCTCCTTCTCGCTTGAAGGAAACGCAAAAGAGAAAAGAAGATATGTAAATGCAGGCCTTTAAACAAGTCTTGGGCACATGGTGGGTGCTTTGATTGTCCCCACAATTCAAGAGGGACTTCCGTTCTTTGTTTGCTAAGCATCTCTTTTTCCCAAGTCAGCCAGGCAGTTAAAATTCTTTCTATATTAAAAAAAAAGAAGGAAAAATGAGGAGGATTTTCTCCCTTTACACTTGGAAAATGGTTAGTGGGACCAGGGGTTTCAGCTTCTTCCAAAGTAGTACAGAAAGAAGGGTTCCCAACGGTTTCGGAACAAAGGACAGAAGGGTCAAGAGGAGTAATAGGAACCTTAGTACCTTATCTTCACGCTTAGGAAAACGAGGAACAGAGGCAGTACTGCAGGAGCTTTTCCCACCATGCAGTTTACATACCTCCACCAGTGCGCAGGGCAGCTGGATACAAATACTACTTGTGGCCCAGGCTAGTGGAATTCCCCTCCATGATGACAAATTGAATCTTATTGTGTGTAGGTGCAGCGAGGCTGGGTGTGGCCTGCTGGAAAGAACCCTTCTCCAATCCAGACAGAAACCTAAGCTTGTTTCCCAGTCCCAAGAGACTGACTGTTGGGTCTCAGCCGTGGGAAAACTCTCACTCAGCCTCAACTAGTCATCTGGAAAATGGGGATGGCCAATGATACAGTTTGGATCTTATATATGTCCTAAAGGCCTTTGATGCTTTTGCAAGATGGTGAGCCCCTAAGAATTGGAGCCAAGGGCCAGGAAGATGGTTCTGTGGGTGAAAGAGTTTGTGTGCAAGCCTGAGGAACAGAGTTCAGATCCCTGGAACTCACAGAAAAAAGGCAGATATGGTAGCGTGTACCTGTGGCCCAAGGACTCTTACCATGACGTGGGAAGTAGAGCCTCAAGAACAACCAGTAGATACTGAAGAACGACCGGGGAGCATGCGGGTCAGCTAGCCTGGAGTATAAAGCAAAGCAGGAACAGCAAGAGACCCTGTGTTAGCCAAAAGGTGAGAACTAACTTTCAGCGTTGTCCTCTGACCTCTGTATCCATGACATGGCATGAGGGGTTGGGGAGCAGGGGAGAGAGAGAGAGAAGAGAATAGGAATAGAGCCAAGTGGGAGACCTTAAGCCATTGAGACATTACCTTAAAGTGGATTTTGGACCCCCTCTCTCCTACCTTCTGGTCATAGAGCAATGGTCTCATTCCACCACATGTTGTGAGCCACCCCAGACCCGGAAACAATGGGGGATAACTGATTACACAGACTGAGATCACTGCAATTTCGAGTCACAATAAACCTTTTGTCTTCCTAACTGGATTATCTCAGGTATTTGCTATAGTCCTGAAAAGCTGACTACCACAGTTAGCACTCTGCCTGGGGATGGGGTGAGGGCCAGAACGGACAGAGATACCATGTTTGGCATCTGGGATGGCTCAATAAGCAGCAGCTGCTACCATTGCCTCCAGATCTGAGAGAAACGCTCTCCTGGAGGGGCCAGGTGAGAAGCATTGGCCAGCACAACTCTAGAATCCCAATAGTCGAGCTGCCGCTCCGTCTCTGGGTTAGCTGCGATACACTGCTCAGTTGAAGGTGTGCTGTGGGGAGGAATTTACTCCACCTTCCCTCACAGAGGCAGGAATGAAGGGAAGGAAAAAGGAGCCTTGGAATGGAGAAACTTAGACACAGCTATTTGTTTCGTTAGCCTGGAATCTAGCGGCTAGGAAATCTCACCTGTAAAATAGGAGACTCCCCTCCGCCCCAGTGCATAAACAAACCTCAACATGCCAAGGAGTCATTCTGGAACCTCACAGAAGTCTGGCTGCTTCTTCAAACCTGTCCTGCGTGTGTGCACAGGAGCCGGCCCTCTGTGGCTTCAACAGTCCACTGAGGCGCTTACATTTGATTAGTAATTTTTGTGGGACATCTTGAACAAATAATACCAGATTTTCTTTTGTTAACTGCTAGGTCTGCGTAAACACGCATTCCTGGCTGTAGCCTGAAGCCAAGTCCCCCCTGAGTATTTTGTCTTACCTACCATCTTAGGTTCTCTGTTGCTGTAACACTGTGTATGAGTCTGGGTGCTTTAAAACAAGAAGAAACCCATTTAGCTCATAGTTTGGGAAGCTAGAAGTTCAAGATCTGGAAAGCCCAAAAATGTGGCCTTATATCACAACATAAGGGGAAAATTCTGCAAGGGAAATCATATGGAGAAAACCAAGAAACAGCAGTCCCAGAAGGGGGCAGGCTCTCTGTTTTACAGGAGTAGCCCGTGCTCTCAGGACGAGTCCACTTCTACTGGAGCTGACTCAGTCTATGAGACCATTGACACCTCCACGGGGAAGAGCCCTTGGCGCATGCCCAAGTTCCACCACTTGATTTGGGAACAGATATCCAGCTCAAGGACATTTAGGAGACACAGAGAATCACGTCCAGAAGACAGCATCTAGCTGTTTCCCTTCTCGGAGTCTGAATATTAGGGGGATAAGGCAGATAGAACTGTCTTCCCTTGATCAGGGGGCTTGCCATGCTGTCTTGGTTTCCACCCAGACTTCAAGGTCATTCCAGTAGCAGCACATAAGGTGGTGTCAATGAATTTTTACGTTATCTTGGTGAGTTTGTTGTGTGAAGGAATCTCCTGAAGAGAAGCTGTGTCAGCAGAGACTGACGGGCTGCTTAGATAGAACTGCAGTACTGTGGAGCGATCGCAGGTCCAGAGGCTAATGATGCTACCTTGGGATAGTTCTCGCCTTCCAGAACAGCCATTCCCTGACCACCTCTGTCTCTAAACTAACATCTTGCTAGTAATAGACAAAAATCCTCTGGAATCTATAGTTTAACAGACAACTAGGTTCTCTGACCCAAAAGTGAAGACTGCCTTCACTTCAGGTAGCATGGGCCTCTAGAAAAGTTTCCCATATCTCCCTTTAACTGCCTATCCCATGTACCTGTTTAAAAAAAGTCTTAAGATGAGCCTCTCTGCCAATGCAAAATAACTCCAATTAGACCAGTTCAGATCAAATAAAAAATGTCCCCGTTTGATAAATGCTGTGATCCCGAGTCGCTGGGAGAGCATGGTGAGGAGAGAGAGACAGAGGTGGGGAGACACGCAAAACCCAAAACCATGTGTTCCTTTTTCAGGTAAGAGCCTAAAGAGCATATGGGAGTGGTTCTGACCCTCCCTGAGGAGGGGTCAGTGCTTGGCAGGCTGGGAGTTGGAGTCCGGAGGTGGCGTCCAGCCCAAGGCAACTCCCAGGGGGAGGGGCCTGAGATGGATCTTTCTGCTCCACTGGCGCTCTATTGGCACCCCAAGGATGACTGCCAGGGGCATGATGCCCCCAACTTAATATTACAGTTCTCACCAATATGTTTTAAACTTGCCTTGGTTTAGGAATATCTTTGCTTTGTAAAACTATAAGACTTCATGAAAACTATTGCCCCCACATTGGAATATGGAATTTGGGGATAACCCAGGTCTGTGTTCTCAGGCCATGGCTCCAGAATAAATTCTCTAGAATAAACCATCTCCAGAATAATCTCTTTATTCCTTTTTAAGATAAGAGCTGTGGGTTTTGGTCAACAGTAGTTCTTACACATTTCAAGTTTTAAAGCTTAAAATAACATGAAGACTTTTAGGGCCCCACGAATAACAAAGCAGCTGTAAACTGAATATAAGTGAATATTTAATACACTTGCTTATACACGTATGCATATAGTCACTGCCTTTGGTTACTATGAGGCCATGAAGCAAACATTCCTTCTCCAAAAAGGAGCAAACACATCTAGTGCCATGTTGAGTATAAACACTTCACCAAGAGGAACTAGAACCACTTGGAGAAATGACCAGCCCTGAGTGGGTGGAACAGGAAAACAGGAAAACTTGGAATGATGTAATTGGAAGTAAAGAGATTAAAGAATCCAGGGCACATAAACTAGGGGAACAGAAAAGTCTTGCTGAAGGGTCCCCTTGACGAAAGCAAAGCCAACGTGAACACCAAAGTACTGGTTTTCTGCTCACCAAAGGAAAAGTCCGCAAGTATGCGGCAAGAACAACCAAAATCTGAGTGGAGGAGGGCCTACTTTCCTACAGTCCAATCCCAGATGATGCTCACAGAAGCGATGATGGACCTCGAAATTACCCCTAGAGACCAAGCGGAAGGAGAGTCACATGCTGTTCAGATTCTGACGCTTGTCCCAACAAGTCCACTTCTGCCCTCTGACCCAGTTTAGGAACGTTCATTGTGTTTAATGTTACATTGTGCTGCGCCCTTCAGTCTGGAAAGCTCTTTGGTCATTCCCTACTGTTCCAGTGTCTGACTTAAGAGTTGGGACCTTCCATTCCCTGACATGACCCGCAGTCTGTGTTTGCTTTGTACTTCCTGGTGATGAGACTCCGGTCATGAGTTCTTAGTGTATGGAGAAGATCTTGGCTTTCCCAGTTCTCTCATGCCCGTTCATGTTGTTCACTGGTGACCTTTGCTTCAACAGTCTAGTCTTGCGCTCTCTTCCAAATCTCTCTGAAATAAGGACACCGCTTTTCTTCCTGTGTTCCCTAGGATTTGTTCACCTTCTTCCCAAGTTCACGCAATGTTTATTACCCTGGAGGTGCCGAGTGACATCCCAAGGCTCCAATGGCTTGTTCAGTGGACATCATGGTAGACTATACAGCTGCAGTCCTTTTGAACTTGGACACAGCTGAGAGCCACTCTTTTACTGGGCTCCTGGGAAGAAAACTTGCTTGTGTTGGCTACAATGGACTCGTGCCCATGAATTACTTTGAAGTCCTGTGCTGGCCTTGCAGGAGGAGAATGTGATGAAATGGAGGACAGCTTTGAAGAGGGTTTGTTTCTCTTTGCTCCCAGGCCCCTTCCTGTTCCACATTGGTTAGATAGCCTCCGGCCACTGTCACTCATGGCTTCCCTGGGACTGGTTCTTGTCAGGAGATTGTTTTGGTTATCCTAATTCCCAACCTTTCGTGTTGAGTTGAAGTTGTTTTCTTTCTCGACCTTGCAACAACACTCAGCTGTCTGAGGAGGGTTCCCTAGGAAATGTTTGTTTTTCATTAACTCGTTTTCTCTCTATTAGAGCCAACAGAAAAACAGAGGAGCAAAGGAGGGAAGGGGCGCCGTTCAATTAGCCTAATTAGACTTCCCGCTTAGGAGCTGTGTCCGGCTCTGGTGAGGTCTCCACTGCAGACCCTGGGAAAGCACAGCGCTGCTCGGGGTCTCGGGGCCTCTTTGGGTCATCTGCTCAGCGTTTATTAACTCTTAGGCTACGCTAGATGCTCTTGCATGCACATCTTCTTATTTTTACAAGAACACCACATGATGTGGGCTATTAACTCCATTTAAAGACCAGGAAATTAAAGTTTAGAGAAGTCAAAGAATATGCCCTGGCTTCCCATTCTCAGACAAACGTCCAAATGCTTTTGCATTTTGATGCCAAACTCTAAACCATTGTTCACGTGTATTTTGACTTGGGTGCAGGTGGGGGGTGGCAGCTTTGGTTTATAGCTACTTTGGTCTTGACTTGGCAGTCCCTGGGCTTGCCCATGGCTAGCCTAGATCACAGGATTTGCCTTGAGCTAATCCATGATCTCAGTGGGCATCTCTCACCTCTCTGCCTTCCCCCCACCCTGTGACTCCATTTACCTTGGGGGACCATGCAGGGCAGAGGAGACGTGGGAATCGTGCTGGACTGAGACTTAACTCTAACCACTGGCACAGACTATGTGAACGAGACTCCCTCCTGTACAGAGTGTGGCGTTTTATGGATGACAAAGCAGCGAACACTCATTCAGTTCATCCTGTGGTTCATTCGAGGCTGGAGAGGGAAGAGACTAATTTAATCCCACAGTTAACCGAGGCCAAGGCCGGCTGTGAATCCAGACCCCCAAACGTCCTAACAGAGAGGGGGCAGAGGGGAGTCAGGCTCCATGAGGTTGGGGGTTATGGTGCAACATGGTTTTCAAGTGTCTGTTCCCTGCCTAAGTAAGAAGATAGTCAAGGGCCCAAAAGTCTCAGGGGGAAAAAATATAAAAATATTAATCTAGTACTCGGGAGGGAGAGGCAGGTAGATCTCTGTGAGTTCGAGGCCAGCCTGGTCTACAAGAGCTAGTTCCAGGACAGGCTCCAAAGCTACAGAGAAACCCTGTCTTGAAAACACACACACACACAGACACACAGACACACAGACACACACACACACAGACACACACACACACACACACACACAGAAAATAAATAAATTAATTTTAAAAAGCAAAGAACCAAAAAACCACAAAAAAGAATGCTATCTAATAATTTTAAAAAGTAAATTATAAGTATTTAGTTCTGAGGGGTGCAGACGCCATGGATTACAATGTGGAGATCAGAGTACATCCTATTGGAACTGGCTCTTCTTCCTTCACATGGGTCCTGGGGATCAAATTAAGGTCGTCAAATAACAGCAAACGCTTTTACTCATTGAGCCACCTCACTAGTTCATATTAATTCTTTAAAAACTGTATTGTACTTAGGTCTATTTTATATTATAAGTGTATGATTCAGGCATTTGTTTTGCAACCATACCCTGTGTCAGCTTCAGGGACGTTCTAGACCTGAATAAGGCCCACTGCACACCACTTGCAGGAACTGGCCATTGAGGGCTTGCTGTCTGCTCTGTTCCGACTCCCTCACTCACATGGTTAGCTCCACAATCCTGTTTCACTCACAGGGGAACCACGTCTTGAGGAAGCAGGGTGGCTGTTCAAAGTCACGCCATTGTCTGTCCAGGACTTGAATGCAGAGGCTCTGCCTTCGGAAGCTGTGCTTTCAGCTGCTATCCTGCCCTTGTTCCCATGTTCATAAAGAGACTTCATTTCAGTCTTTCTGTTTTCCACAACGCGTTCTCAAGATGTACACCACTCTTCTCCCCCCACCCCTACAAGCGCTAGTAGTACAGATGTAAACTGCCATACTGGACCCGTATTTCCTTCTTAGGCCATGTGCCCACATATTATAAAGATTTGGGAATTGTGGATAATCAACTGGTATGAAGAGGTATTCTGGGGTGTGTGTGTAGAGGAGGGGTACCAACCGCTAATAGTGACTACACTTTCTGGATCCAGTGTATCATACAGCGAGGAAGAGGGTACAATATGGAGGATGGCAGAACTGCTGGCCTCTGGGAAGAGAACTAACCCCGTATGGATGCTTCCTAAGGATGAGCATCATGTTGCAGAATGACTATCGAGCATTCCTGATCATTGGGGAAGATTATGACATCATCTCACACCTGTGAGAATGACTGTTAGCCAGCACTGCAAGACAACGCATTGGAAAGGATTAGGGAAAAAGGAATCCATATGTTGTGCTGATGAGAATGCAAAAGAACACCTTTGTTGCAAAAGATATTACAGAGGGCCTTCAAACCATGAAAAAATGGTACTGACAGGTGATCTAGCAATCCACAGCCAAAGGAAATAAAGTCAGTATGTTAAAGAGCTAGCCCCTTGCCCACATACACTGCAACATTATCCACAGCAACCACGGTAAGGAAACAACCCATGTGTCTATTGATAGCTTAATAAATTAATAATGTGCAGATCTAAACAGTTGAACACTACTTATCCTTAAAGGGAAAATCCTGCTACTTGGATCAACACTGGTAAAGCTAGGGAGTGCTTCTCAGTAAAACAAGCCAGGCTCAGCCATTGGAGAATCTCACTCCTATGTGGGATCGACAAGAATTGAGCTCCGGGAAAAAAAAAGAATAGAATTGGTGTTACCAGAGACTGAGGAGGCCATGGAGGCAGAGAGGTTAGTCAAGGGGTACACAGTTGAAGCTCCATAGGAAAAACATGTCCCCCAAATGAGAAGAGACCTCCATGGGATCCAGGATTCTCTGTGCTTGGAAAGATCTCATCTTCTTGAGTATCAGCGGAGCTGACCCTGAAAAACTCTCACCAAGAGAGATTAAAAGAATAAGCATGCATGTGGCTCACGGGGCAGCTTCTGGACGTGTTCATAAGGTTTAGGAAGTACACTGCTTCCAGAATCCTCATGCTGAAGGCTGGGGTCTGAGGACGCCTTCATAGAAGTTCCCGTTTGTTTGTTTCTTTACTGTGGTCCTGGGAATGGATCCCAGGCCTTTGTGCTTTTTGAAGACTGCACTTCCACTGAGCCACACCCTCAATACGAATTTTTCTCCTTAAAAACAAAGGAAGGCTACGTGAGGAAAAAAAAAAAAAACAAACACCTAGAACTGGGTTTTTAGGTTGTTAGTGGGGAAAATAAAAACAACCGAGTGTGGGAAAAAAATGAGTTTTGGTGGTTGCTGTTGGGTTAGCAGGGTGCGTTTACAGCCTTATCACAAACCACTTTCTGAGAGTGGGGCCCAGGAGAGCGGCAGGCCTTCCAAACAGCTTCTTCTCTTGTTCTCTCACCCACCTGTGTGCTCTGGCGCTCACGGCTGCTGCTGGTACTGCATGCAGCTCTAAGGTTACGGAAAAGTTTCTGCCAAGTACGGAGTGACCCTAGAAGAACACAAGTCAGTCTGGTCTGGATCGGACAGGAGTGTGAAATCAAAAGTAGACAGACAGTTGTCTATGAAGGCTGAACTCAGACAGCTGGCTTGGAGCCCAAAGTTCAAGCAGAATATGCAGATGGCATGATACAGACAGCAAGGGGACCTGTGACAAAGTCAGCCACAGAGTGCTAAGAGTTTGGAGTGTGTGCTAGGGTTAGTTAGGGTCAAGGCCAAGACCAAAGAATGAAACACTAACTAAACACGTGGACAGACACACACACTCACACACACACGCTCACACACTTTTTACTTTTCTACCAAAGTTCTGTGCATTGTAAGATTTTCCCTCGTTACCCTGGAGAAAGGTATTCAAAGACATCCCTTATCCAGGAAGACTGCAGTAAATCTCGTCTTTATAAGGGCACAGTGAAAAATCCTGTGAGTATCTGATTGTAATCTGCACACATTAACCACAAAGAAATACAGTGTTCTCCTGGGCCACACCAGACAGTTAAGGGTAATGGAATTAAAGAAAACAGGTTAAGGGGGAAAATACTGTGTCCACACATAGTAAATGCTGCCGCAGTTCCTTTTATATGTAAGGGAAACAGGCAGAGGGTCAGAAATCCAAAGACTTTAAAAATATACTTTCAAAGTTTATTTTTTGAAAAAAAATCACTTGGAAAAATTCATTTTATGTGACATATGGAATAACATTAAAGACTCAATTACAGGAAACTCGACGTAAAATAACTGTTGGCATGCATTAAAATAGTTGGCCTCGGAGTTAATTCAATGCATTTATTAAAATAATGTTTGAGCCAATATTAATCTAGTGCTTCCGTGTTCTGGGAACCCTGCTGAGGGCTTTATGTGTGATGTCACTCCTTATCCAGGGGGACAATTCCAGGATCTCTTATGGGTTCCCAATTCTCAGAATGTTCCAGTCCCTTCTACACATCGGGCAGTGTTTGGATATAAGCTCCACACAGCCTTGCATATAGTGCAATTATATATAATTACTAGAGTATTTATAATGCCTCACAATGCCCAGTGCAATATAGATGCCAAGTAAGCAGTTAGTAAACTTCATTGCTTTAGGAATCCTGACAAGAAAAGGTCTGTTCTCAGTCAGCAGAGAGGGAATTTCTTGTTACTTTTGAGCTGTGACTACCTGAGTCCATGCTCGTGGATCTCCTTATATTTGCTTATAAAACCAATAGTGGATATAAGCATTAATCATCACGGAAGAGGTTGTATTACAGAATACACAGTGTGCTGATAATCTGGGCTGAACCTTCAGATTTCAATGCTGAAGCCAACCAGTGATTAAGGGCCAAGCTCTTCTTAATGTGAGAAAGATGGCAAAATGCAAAAGACTGGTTATTTTCTTTATTTTGAAGATTAGGCATATGTTAGACTGCATACAAGTTTTAAGAATTATAAACGAGCCGGGTGGTACTAGTGCACATCTTTAATCCCAGCACTCGGGAGGCAGAGGCAGGTGGATCCCTGTGAGTTTGGGGCCAGCCTAGTCTACAAGAGGCTCCAGGACAGGCTCCAAAGCTACAGAGAAACCCTGTCTCAAAAAATGAAATATATATATATATATATATATATATATATATATAAACTAATTTTGTCTTGGAAAATGACAGAAATGAAGAAAATGATCATAGATTACATTTTCTTCTATATCAATTTTTTAAAAGACAAACACCTGAAAATCAAATAGCACAGATCTGCACAGACAATTCGTAACAGAATGCTCACTGAAACTTAACATAGAAAAATACTAGCTTTATAAGTAATCTTGAAAGTGCAAATTAAAACAGCAATAGCGAACCATGTCAAACCCAAGGCATTGGCAAACACTCAAAAGAATGGTAATCCTCAGCGTTAGCAGGGCTGAGGGAGAGGGCCCTTTAATACCCTGCCAGTGGAGTGTAAATTGCTAAATTGGAACTCTTGGGGCGGAATTTGGCAACACACATCAAACGCTTACTAAATACAGATACCTATGCACTCCCGTTTCCAAAGGACAGACGGGGAGGTGGCCACAGATGTTTAATGGCAGTGAAGGGTGAGGTCCTGAGCTGGGGCTTCTCCTTTGACATGGAGAAGGCACCACGAGCTAGAAGCAGGGAGAAGGCCGTAGTGAAAGATGAAGGCGGGGGCTTCCTGTGCTTCTGCCAGGAGACCTCTGGGAGACCAGGCTCCCTAGAGCCTGGGCTGCCTGGTCCCTTGTTTTCCGGCATCCGTTTCTGGTTTACATCTTGCTTATTTCCCTGAGGCTCTTCCACATCCCTGTTGGACATCTCAGCTCCTCTTTATGATGGTCTTCTCTTGGCAATAAAGAGAAGGGCTGGAAACTTTGAACAACCAGGTTATAATTCAGTAGGGGCATCAAGAGAGGTCAGGAAGACCAGAACAGGATTCCAGCCATAGCGAGACTCAGGGGAGCATTGTATTGCTACTCCAGCTTTTGGATGGGCCGCCAGGCAGGGCGGTTCTAGACCTAAATATTCACTGGAGCTACTCTGTTGCTTCTGATGAAGTGGCTCCCTTGTGCTCCTCGTGTGCTGTGTCTCTACCTGGTAAAGCACCTGGAAAGTCCACAGAGATGCCTAGTTTTGCCATGCGCTAGCAGTGCTATCCTGGGAATGAGAATATCCTGATGATTGACAGCCTGATGATTGACAGTTGAGGATCTAGCCCTATGACACTCAGTGGGATTTCTTGAAAGGAGCCGAGTTAGACACAGGAAGTCCCGAATCTTCAGTGTGCTGGTTATATTACTACACAAGAGCCTCGGTTTGGTCTGTGACTCAGTGCCCCGCCCCCGTGCCTGCCCTCCTACCACCTCACCCTGCCACCTCATCATGTTTACTTCTCGCTTTCCCTTCTGAGGTGGAACCCCTTCTGCGTTGACTCCTAAACAGCATTCAGCAACAGAGGGAAATTGGAAAAGAGGCCCAGAGGGGAACGTGTATCCTCACACAGCAAAAGACCCAGAAAGTAGATCTGTGTTTGGATTACGTGGGGACGGAAGTCCCAGTTTCCTCCTTTTCCTCTATATTCTGTCCTGCAAGGCAGTGAATGATGCCATCTCACACCTGCACACACAGGGAGCTTCCCAGCACCCAAACAGCTCCCCGTGGACCTCTGAAAGGGAATGAAGCTGCAGTTGTGTTGCGGAGTGTGTGGAGTCTGTCCAGAGGGGCTGGGATGCTCAATTATGCAGATCAGATTTAGCCAGACAGTGGGTACCTTCAGTCTTTGTTTTTCCACTGTGCTAGCCATGGTATTCTGCCTTACAGAGGTAAGAGGAGAGAAACCGCCATCACTGCCTCCATCCGTGAGCAGGAATGCTAATTACATAAGGAAGTCGCTTCGCACAGAGAGTATGACTGTAGAGAGGCAGTCGGAGTCATGGACGTCAGGCACAAAGGGTGAGACAGAGGCCCCGGGTTCTGGCTGTGCTTAGCCAACCTGGCTTCTGTGCTCAACGACGTCAAGTGTAAGGGGCGGGGGCATCTCTCAGCCTCTTTAATTAAGAACTCGGTTCTGCTGTGTCCAGTCCGCTAGGCAGTTGTCAGAAGCTGCTGTGTGTTCCACTCCTGTTTCCAAAGGGTTGTTAGGTGTTACCATTCATGGAGTTAGCGCTTGTGAAACCAGAGGGAGGGAAGAGGTGTTTTCAAAGACGGTCCCCTGGCGAAGTGATGCCGGAGGTGCCCGAGGTCGCAGAAGTGGTCAGTGCGACATTTCTGGGGCTTCTTCCCTGTACCATCATAAAACTGAGAGGGGGAAATGTTAAGGCTAATCGAGGAGACCACAGTGTTGTGCATGTGTCCCCTCTCCGGAAGAAGTCCTTGGCAGCGTTGGCTGGTGGCATGAGCTTTGCTTTCGTCGTGACCTCTTGACCTCGCTCAGCCGGTCACACCTCTTTTGTGAATACAAAGGGCCTCCGTGGACTTGGTGTGAAGAAGTTCACTCTCTAACTCCATAGAAATGAAGCAATTCCTCCAGACATAGAGGGATTTTTACAGGGAGCACTGACTCCAGCGCTGACTCAGAGCCTTGTAGAAATGGGACCAAGCTTACTGGGTCAGTCCCAGAAGGACCTGTTAATTTCCCAGAGCCACAGGTTACAGACCCACCACCTCAGTGGGACAGCTGTCTCCCCAATGCATGGCCAGAGACCCTGAGAGAAGCAGTGTAGTTCCAGTTACCTTAGAGAAACAGATCCACTGACGATGGCTCAGGAGTGGGATTGTCCTGCTCCAGGACTGTGGGAGGGGTCTATCACAGATGGATAAGTGCATGTTACCAAGTAGAATGTAAACACAGTAACTTCAACCCTTAAAATCTGAGTGGTACCCAAATGATAAATGAGGCATACTTGAGAAAGCTTTAGTAAACTCTCCACAGAACACAAAGAATGGGAGGGGAGCAACAGTCAAGACCCAACCACACTGATATGTTGAACCCCAACCCCAAAGGTGGTGGCTTAAGTGGTGGGGTCTTTGTAAGTACTGAGGTTGGAGCCTTTTGTTGACTGGTCTCAGTGGATACAGCAATGCCACAGAACTGGTGACCTATACCTATCTGTGTCTGTGGGGCAATTCTAGAAACAGTTGATGTGTGGTGATGCCTGGGGTCTGGAGGAGAGACCACCTTTGAATATGAACATTGCATTCCAAGCAACTGGAAACCCAGACTCAAGGACACTGGAGGGAGGCAGCAGTGAAAGCCCTTCCTGTCTGGGTGTGTGTCCTATCGCTTGCCTACATGTGTACATGTGCACCACATGCTTGCCGTGCCCCCCAGAGACCAGAGGAGGGAATCAGATACCCAGGAACTGGAGTTACACCAGTTGGAAACACCATGTGGGTGCTGGGAATCACCCCTGGCCCTCTGCAAGAGTATCAAGGGCTTTTTAACCTCTGCACCACCTCTGGTCCCTATATTTCCAGCTTTTGAGACACCTCCATACTGATTTCCACAGTGGGTGCACCAGCCTTCACTCCTACCAGCGGGAAATGAGGATTTTTCTTTCCCCACATCCTCACCAGTATGCATTGTCTTCTCTTCTCTTCATAAATACCGTTCCGATTGAGGGAAGATGGAACCTCAAGGAAAATTTAATTTTCATCCTCTCTCTAAGGTGCCACTGAACACCTCAGGTAAGTAACATCGATTGCCCATCTCTCTTTGTTTCTTCCTTTGAGAACTTATTCAGTTTTTTTTTTTTTCCTTTTTCAACTTCAGTTTTGAGACAGGGTCTCAGTAAGTTGTACAAGCTGACCTTGAACTTGCAATCCTCCTACCAGGCCCTAAGTGTTAGGATTCCAGGCCTGAACCACCAGACACCCCAGACAGGAATCTGTGGTGCACCTTCCCTCCTTGCCTACAGTGTCCCCTGCCTTAAGAAGAGAAACTATAGTCAGTCACTGGAGAATTAGACATTTCCCTTAGACGTTCCTGTCCTGTGAGTCCCCATTTAGGTCCTAGCCCAGGCAGTCTCATTTTGTTGGACATGATTTTGAATACTTAGCTTAAAAAAACATACAAGCAAACAAAACAAAAGCAAACAAATAAACAAAAAGTTATCTTTCTGAAACACAGACTTCAAAGTAACACACAGAGGTCTTGAACTTATTATTTCCTGCCTCCCACATGCTGGCTGGTGTTAGAGACAGGTGCCATCATGCCGAGTGCTGAGTGCTAAATGTTTTTTTTTTGTTGTTGTTTGTTTGTTTTTTGTAGTCATAAGGAAGGAAAGGCTGCATCAAAGCTGGCTAACCTGGCTCTTTTGGGGGCAGATGCCCGCCTTGTGTGTGTGCAGGGAGAAGTGCCTATTTATACAGCTGATAAACAATGCTGGCTGCTGGCACCCTGTGATTCGACATTCCTTTATCTCAGGAGCAACTCTGAGATTATTAAATGCTAACTGCCTACTTCCTGTCCCTACTCCCGTCAATCACCACTGCCTTCTGTCTATAAGATCTGACTGTCCTAGGTCCCAGGACCCCACCCAATGTTTGTCTCTCATGTCCAGATTCGTTCACTCTCTCTGAGTAGAGGAGTTCCAAGCCTAAAGGCTGTGGATGAAAAAGTCAACAGGGAAGCTGGGTTCTGGTCTCAAACACCTATCCTCTCCCAAGCCTTCTCCTGGTGCTGACCAGCTCAGTATCTCTCAGGCAGACTCACGCTCTTCTCCCCACTGTGAGGCCCACCCACTGCTGTCTTCTGGGACATTTCCTCTGACGGCAGGAGAATGCGGCAGTCGCTTGACAAGTGATCAAGGTTCACACTGAGACACGACCTTCAGGGGCTGTAGAAATTATGATGTAGACAGAATCAAAACACCCTGACCTGAGATGAGAGCCACAGGGCACACCATCCCTGTAGTGCTGAGTTCTGGCTCCTTTCTCCTCGGACCCACTTATGGCTGAAATGAACTTGTAGTGGGTACCAGAAGGAGGTCTGGGAAATATAGGATTTGGGACTGGCCTTGCCCTCTCCGAATCTCTTCCCTAAGGTTTTTGTTTGAACAAGAACATACCTCATGCTAATTCATGCTATTTCCAAACTGGTTTTCAGGAGAGGAGAAAAGCAATCACATCGGAAAGTAGATTCTCACCTCTTAGAGCCCTGGCTCTCAGACTGGAGAATGCCCAAATCACTCAGAGCCCTTTAACACACTGAGCGGGGGGCTCCACCATCAGAATTTCTGTTGCTCCAGGGTGGGATCCTATAACACCCTTTTTTCTTTTTCTTGTAAAGACAGGTTCACTATGTAGCCTGCATTGGCCTTGCGTTCATCATTCTTTACCTCAGTCTCAATGCAAAGAGCTAAGGCACGGCCACCACGCCCTCTGAACACTGACACTTCCAGCATGTTCTCAGGGAACAGCACTGCTTCAGAGACTTCACTTTGAGGACCCCCACCCCCTTCCATGGTTTTTGTCAGAGCCCCGTCTGGAATGCAGATTCCGCAACCTGCACCGCTCTTTCCAGCCCTCTCAGCTGGGGGACACAGGGGCTCTATGGCCACCCTAAGAAGGCGTTTGTCAATGTTCTTTCCTCACGAATGATGTGTGGAGATGCTTCTTGTTCTCCCACTGCCTGCAGAAAAGGACTATAGGGTTTTGGATGAGGAAAGGAGATTCTATCAGCCATTCCTCTGCTAGCTCTGAGGAGTCTATGGAGATCAGTTCATCTCATCTGCTGAGTCTCTGGAAGAGTTGGTCTCCTCAGCATGCCAAGCTTTCGCCATATTCTTCACAGATTGAGTGGTTAGAGGGTAGAAGCTTCCATTCTTATGGCCCATGAATTAAGTGGAGAGATGGGTAGACACAGGGTTGTGACCATATCTCTCTACTATGGCTGCCATTGCTCTGGGCTTCTCAGCCTTCCTAGGTGAACTAGTTTCCTGGGGAATATCAGAGGAGGATGCTAGCTGTTAGAGAGAACCTCACATGAGATAACACCCTCTCTGTCCTCCAAGCCACATGCTGGAATTACCACGTCACCCCATCCTCAGCCAAGAGAACCACAAAATGGTTATAGTTAGTGTGTTGGGTAACACTTAGAGAAGAACAGAAACCGTTATGCACATTTATTATAGGACCTATCTGAATTTATCCCTCAGAATCCTGGACATGTCATTATGTCTCCCACTCTCAACAAGGAAACACATCTTGAGTTGTGTAGTAACATCAAAGAAGAGTATCCCAGAGGACTCAAGCCACGACAAAACAGCACAGTCTTCCTTCCAAAACTAGAAACAGAGCTAACAACTGACCCAGCAAGCCTGCTAGTGGCTACATGTCCCAGAGAAATGACGTCCATGGACTTGAGAGCTTGATTGCTGCAGCACTAGGCACAATAGCCAAGATTTTAAAAAAATCAATGTTTATGTCCCTTCGTGGGTAAACAGCTAACAAAAATGTGGCGTGTGTACAAGGGAATGATAGTCAGCCACCAAAAGCACAGTTTGCGGCATTTGCGGCAGCACAATGGGTCTCAATGGCATGGTGAGAACCGAAACAAACCAGCTGCAGGAAATCGGGACACCATGAAAAGACCAAACCTAAGAATACTAGGGGTAGAAGAAGGAGAAGAACGCCAGCTCAAAGACACAGAAAATGTATTCAACAAAATCATAGAAGAAAACTTTCCCAACCTAAGAAGGATATCCCTATGAAGGTGCAAGAGGCTTACAGAACACCAAATAGATTGGATCAAAAAAATCCCCTAGCCATTAATAATTAAAACATAAAGCATACAGAAAAAAGAAAGAATATTAAGAGCTGCAAAGGAAAAAGGTCAAGTAACATATAAAGGTAAACCCATCAGAATTGCAACTGACTTCTCAATGGAAACTATGAAAGTCAGAAGGTCCTAGATAGGTGTGCTACAGACACTAAGATACCATGGATGCAAGTCCAGACTACTATACCCAGCAAAGCTTTCAATCACAATTGATAAAGAAAACAAGATATTTCATGACAAAAACAGATTTAAACAATATGTATCCACAAACCCAGCCCTACAGAAAGTACTAGAAAAAAAACCTCAACCCAAGAAAGCTAACTGCACCCATAAAAACACAGGCAACTGATAATCCCCAACCAGCATAACCCCAAAAAGGGAAACACACAGACACCACTACTGAAAAATAACCAGAATTAATAATCACTGGTCCTTAATATCATTTAATATCAGTGGATCAATTCACCAATAAAAAGACATAGGTTAAGAGAATGGATACAAAAACAGGATCCAGTTTTTCTGCTGTATACAAGAAATCCACCTCAACCTCAAAGACAGACACTACCTCAGAGTAAAGTGTTGGGAAAAAGTTTTCCAATCAAATAGAACTAAAAAAAAAAAAACAAAAAAAAAACAAAAAAAAACCAAGCAGGTGTAGCTATCCTAATATCTAACAAAATTGATTTCAAACTAATATCAATCAGAAGAGATGGAGAAGGACACTTTATACTCATAACAGGAACAATCCATCAAGAGGTAGTCTCAATCATGAACATTTATGCTCCTAATACAAGAGCACTCACATATGTAAAAGAAACATTATTAAAACTTAAGTCACACATCAAACTCCCCACACTAATAGTAGGAGACTTCAATACTCCACTCTCAACAATGGACAGGTCAACCAGACAGAAACTTAACAGAGAAATAAGAGAAATAACAGATGTCATGAATCAAATGGACTTAAAAGACATCTATAAAACATTCCACCCAAACACAAAAGAATATACCTCCTTCTCAGCACCTCATGGAACCTTCTCTAAAATAGATCACATACTTGGCAACAAAGCAAATCTCCACAGATTAAAAAGAAATTGTATTAACCCCTTGCGTCTTATCTAATCACCATGGATTAAAGTTAGAATTTAACAACAACACTACAATCAGAAAGTCTACAAACTCATGAAAATTGAACAGTGAACTACTGAACAACCCCTGGGTCAAGGAAGAAATAAAGAAAGAAATTAAAGACTTCCTTGAATTCAATGAAAATGAAGGCACAACGTATTCAAACCTATGGGACACTATGAAAGCAGTGCTAAGAGGAAAGTTCTTAGCACTAAGTACCCACATAAAGAAAACAGAGAAAGCTCACATTAATGACTTAACAGCACACCTGAAAGCTCTAGAACAAAAAGAAGCAGACTCACCCAAGAGGAGTAGACAGAAAATAATTAGATTGAGAGTTGAAGTCAACAAAATAGAAACAAAGACAACAATACAAAGAATCAATGAAACAAAAAGCTGGTTCTTTGAGAAAATCAACAAGATAGACAAATCCTTATCCAAACTAATCAAAAGGTAGAGAAAAAAACATTCAAATTAACAAAATCAGAAATGAAAAGGAGGACATAACAACAGGCACTGAGAAAATTCAGAGAATCATTAGGTCATACTACAAAAACCTGTACTCCACAAAATTGGAAAATTTAAAAGAAATGGACAATTTTTTGAATAGATACCAGATACCAAAATTGAATCAAGAACAAGTGAGCAATTTAAATAGACCTATAAACTGCAAAGAAATAGAAGCTGTCAACAAAAACCTCCCAACCAAAAAAAAAAGCCCAGGGCCGGATGGTTTTAGTTCAGAATTCTACCAGAACTTCCAAGAAGAGCTAATACCTATACTCCTCAAAGTGTTCCACATAACAGAAACAGAAGAAACATTGCCAAACTCTTTTTATGAGGCTACAATTACGCTGATACCAAAATTACACAAAGACTCAACCAAGAAAAAGAATCTCACTCATGAACATGGATGCAAAAATACTCAATAAAATACTGACAAACCTAATCCAAGAACACATAAAAATATCATCCACCATGATCAAGTCAGCTTCATCCCAGAAATGCAGGGCTGATTCAACATATGAAAACCTATCAATTTAATCCATTGTATAAAGAAATTGAAAGGAAAAAATGATTATTTCATTAGATGCTGAAAAAGCAATTGAAAAAATTCAACACCTCTTCATGATAAAGGTCTTGGAGAGATCAGGGATACAAGGAACATATCTAAATATAATAAAAGCAATATACAACAAGCTGAAAGCTAACATTAAATTCAATGGAGAGAAACTCAAAGTGATTCCACTAAAATCAGAAACAAGACAAGGCTGTCCACTCTCTCCATATCTCTTCAACATAGTTCTTGAAGTTTTGACAACAACAATAAGACAACAAAAGGAAATCAAGAAGTTTCAACTTGGAAAGGAAGAAGTCACACTTTCATTATTTGCAGATGATATGATAGTATATATAAGACACCCCAGAACTCTACTAGAGAACCCCTACAGCTGACAAATACTTTCAGTGATGTGGCAGGATACAAGATCAACTAAAAAAAGAATCAGTAGCCCTCCTATACACAAAGGATAAAGAAGCGAAGAGGAAAATCAGAGAAACATCACCTTTCATAATAGCCACAAATAATATAAAATATCTCTGAGTAACACTAAGAACCAAAGAAGTGAAAGACCTATTTGACAAGAACTTTAAGTCTTTTAAGAAAGAAACTGAAGAAGATACCAGAAAATGTAAAGCTCTCCCATGTTCTTGGATAAGTAGGATCAACACAGAAAAAATACAATCCTATCAAAAACAATCTGTAGATTCAATGCAATCCCATCAAAATCCCAACACAATTCTTTACAGAACTTGTAAGTACAATAATCAACTTCATATAGAAAAAAAACAGGATAGCCAAAACAATCCTGTACAATAAAGGGACTTCTGGAGGCATCACCATTCCTGACTTCAAGTTCTAATACAGAGCTATAGTAATGAAAGCAGCTTGGTATTGGCATAAAAACAGAGAGGTTGACCAATGGAATCAAATTGAAGACCCGGATATTAATTCACACACCTCTTAACACCTGAGTTTTGATAAAGAAGCTAAAATTATACAACGAAAAAAGAAAGTATCTTCAACAAATGGTGCTGGCATAACTGGATGTCAACATGTAGAAGAATGAAAATAGGTCCATATATATCACCATGCACAAAACTCAAGTCCAAATGGATTAAAGACCTCAATATAAATACAACCACACTGAACCTAATAGAAGAGAAAGTGGGAAGTAGTCTTCAATGCATGGGCACAGGAGACCACTTCCTAACCCCAGTAGCACAGACACTGAGAGAAACAATAAATAAATGGAACCTCCTGAAACTGAGAAGCTACTGTAAAGAAAAGGACACAGTCAATAAGACAAAAAGGCAGCCTACTGAATGAGAAAAGACCTTCACCAATCCCTCATTAGAAAAAGGAGTGATCTCCAAAATATATAAAGAACTCAAGAAATTAGACATTAAAATTCTAAATAACCCAATTAAAAATGGGGTACAGAACTAAACAGAGAATTCTCAACAGAAAAATTTCAAATGGCCGAGAGATACTTAAGGAAATGTTCAATATCCTTAATGTTCAATATCAGGGAAATGCAAATCAAAACAACTCTGAGATATCATCTTACACCTGTCAGAATGGCTAAAATCAAAAATACCAATGATAGTTTATGCTGGAGAGGCTGTGGAGTAAGGGGAACACTCATCCATTGCTGGTGGGAATGCAAACTTGTACAACCACTTTGGAAATCAGTAAGGTGGTTTCTCAAAAAATTGGGAATCAACCTACTTCAGGATCCAGCAATACTACTCTTGGGCATATACCTAAAAGAAGCTCAATTATACTACAAAATAATTTGTTCAATTATGTTCATAACAGCATTATTTGTAATAGTCAAAACCTGGAAACAACCTAGATGCCCCTCAACTGAAGAATAGATAAAGAAAATGTGGCACATTTACATATGAGAGTACTATTCAGTGGTAAAAAAAAAATGACATCTTGAATTTTGCATGAAAATGGATGGAATTAGAAAGCACTATCCTGAGTGAGGTAACCCAGACCCAGAATGATGAATATGGTATGTACTCATTCATAAGTGGATACTAGGTATAAACAAAGGAAAAACATATATAGATCCACCTGAAAATTTGAAACAGACAAGATTGCCTGACAAAATTGAGAGCATGGGGTGGGGAAAGAAGGGAGGGTGGGAGGGAAAAAGAAGGGGAGAAGAGGAGGCTTGAAGAGAACTGAGGGAATGGGATAGTCGAGGTGGAGGAAGGACAGAGATGAGAGCAAGGAAAAAGATATCTTGATTTAGGGAGTCATTATATGGTTAGCAGAAACTTGGCTCTAGAGAAATTCCCAGGAATCCACAAGCTAAGACCCTAAGCTGTAGAGGAGGGGGGACTGAACTCCCAAAGTCCAGTTGAAGAGTGGGAGGAATGAGAATATGATGATAATAGAGCAAAGATATCAAGACCATAATGGGTTCACCCTCTGAAACAGTCTACCTGAGCTAATGGGAGCTCACCAACTCCAGACGAAATGGGAAGGACAAGTATAGGACCAAACTAGTCCCTCTGAATGTGGTTGACAGGTTTTCGTTTTGTTTTTGTTTTTGTTTTGTTTTGTTTTTGTTTTTGTTTTTGTTTTGCATAGCTGGGGCAGACTGAGAGGCCACTGGCAGTGGCACCAGGATTTATCTCTACTGCATATACTGGCTTTTGGAATCCTATTCTCTTTGGATGTATACCTTGCTCAGCCTAGATATAGTAGGGAGAGCCTTGGACTTTTTACAAAGCAATGTGCCTTACCCTCTCTAAGGATTGGATGGGAGTGGGGTGGGAAGGTCTGTAGAGGGAATGGAAGGAGGGAGGGAGTGGGAACTTGGATTTCTATTTTTTAAAAATCTAATTAAAAAAAGATGATGAAAAATTAAAAGTAAAAACAAAGGGCTGAGGCATGGCTCTGAGGTAAAGTGTTTGCCTGTCTTGTGGAAGGCCTGGGTTTGATGATCAGCAATACAAAAAGACCAACACAGAGCATGACAGGACAAATGGGATTCAGACTATTGAACTCAAGAGAGAGAGAAAGAGAAAGAGAGAAAGGGAGAGAGAGAGAGTAGAAATAGTATGAGCTGGAAAACAGGTTATACCAAGGTAGCTGAGCAAAGCAGACGCAGGGCTACAGGGAAACAGAAAATCAAAATGGTTCAGCAGCTGGGCTGGGGCAAAGCACCTTCTGAAAGGTAGCAGAACTGGTTTTGTTGGGTAAAGACTCCGCTTTATGGACATAGCCTAGAGTAGGCAAAGTTGGGTCAAGTCTCTAAGCAATGTTTAGAAGCCTGTGCTTTTTGAAAGACCATGACCCTCAATAAATGGCTTAGGGAAGGGTAGTAAGGTTTCTCATCAAACTTTCTTGGGCCACCAGTCTGCAAATAATTACATGGAGGCTTATTATTAATTATGAAATTTTGGCCTTTAGCTTAGGCTTTTTCTCCAATTAGCTCTTATAATTCAAATTAACCTACTTTTATGTATGTATGTGTGGTTTTTTACCTCACTTTCATTCTGTATGTCTGACTTTCTCTGCATCTTGCTGGTATCTCTGCCTCTGTTCCTCCCACAGTCCTCTCTCTTCCCAGAAGTTTAACATATTCTCTCTAACCTAGCTATTGTCCATTTAACTCTTTATTAAACAAATTAGAAGGTACCTTAGGCAGAGGGATATCTTTACAGCATAAATAAATATTCTACAACATTTACTCCTTTTAATCTAATTCAAATGAAAGGTTTTAACTCTAACATAGTAAAACTATATACAATAAGGACAATTATCAAGTAAGAATTACATTCAAAATGTCCATTCCATTTGTATTTTTCAAATTCAGAATAAGTACTGTATTATCTATCCTATCTTGACTCCAAAGTTTTATATCTAAACCACATTTTATCGTAACTTGTATTACCATCCTGATACACAGACAGTCCACATGTCACACACAGAGATAGACCTATACAACATTCACAGTCTCACACAGAGACTCAGAGAAACACACATGGAGACACATACATATGATTTTAGACCTTAAAATATCCTCTTAGATAAACAACTTAAGTTTTTATGTTTCTCAACCTTATAAACTTCACATCTCTTATGCAAGTTATTTTTCTTAATTTGGTAAGAAGGAAAACTATAAAACTATAACTTCTTATTCTACAACCTCATCAGAAACCTGAGAGGGATATAACATTACCTTCATAAGCAGTAATTGCAGAGCAAACAACTTCAATAAAACTATAGAAATGACAGTGACAACTGGCTGCCTGAACAGTCACCCAAGTTCCTCTGCAACATTGGGGATCTGTCTTTCAGCCTACAGGCCTAGAATATCCGACAGAGTTTTCTGTACAGCAGGAAATTTGAAGGACTCATCCTACCTTGTCTTGGCAAAGTTCAGCAGTCACATTCTGTTTTTTTCTGCTTGTCCAGTTTAGACAGCATACTATAAGCAGTTGAGGCAAGGGCAGTTTCTTGCCCAGTGTCTAACTTTGTCCAATAAAATAAAATTCTATATGGAGGTTCTTCAATGCCCATCATCCCTTTTTTTAAAAAAATAAATCATCACTTCCCTGGAGCAAAACATAGCTCACTGTCATGAAAAGCCTTATGTTATTAAAACATCTTAAATGCCATATTCTGTAGGTCTCTGAAGTTTTTGAAGATCATATATCTAAAATAGATCTGTTTAACCTTTAACCTACATTTCCTAATTATCCTCAATAGTTTGTAATAATAGCTTTCAAGAATTAGAACATAGCATTGCATTTTAAATAGGTACAATATCTTAAATAAGAGTAGAAGCATATGTACGTATGTTATAAGAAAATAACCTTAGATTTGTATCAATATACAAAAATCTATGCCAATATAAAATATCTGAGACTCGTAGTTGCTTTTTAGTCTAAAAGTATGGTCAATGATCTACCATTTTATCCTATAATTCCCACATTCCCCTTTTTGTCTTTGCAGAACAAGACTCCTGAATTTAGTCTTCCTTGTTTAGTTTCTTCCTTGACCACGACCAATAACAACTTGTAACCAACCCCCCTAAATAATGATAAATATTCATAACTCACCAACTGACCAAAAACTACCAACCTCACCTCTTGGTAATATGATCATCATATTTTTAAAAGTATTCCCTATTGTCTTGGGGTAATGGCATCTTTAGGGAACCCTGAGAAAGTTGAGATAATGGTTAAATACTGGGAGAGCTATTTGTATCCATTGTTGTCTAGCCTTTGTAGTGCAGGGCTTCTCTGAAGTTCTGGCTGGAGTAGTCTATGATGCTGGGCCATCTTAGCTAACCAACTTCAACTTGTCCTGAGCAGTTTATAGTCCAATGCTGACCTTTGGGTTATGCTTGTCAGCTTAGTGGTATTACCAGAATCCAGGTGGAATTGTTATTATGGAATCCCATCATCCTTCTGGGGATTTCAAAGGCTGCTGTTAATTTTCACTGCAGAAAACTGAAACATTTTAAATGTCCTATGTAGCAGGTCTCAAAGAGGTTGAAGGACCACAATCTGTTAAATACATCTAGGAATAGACAAACTTAATTCCTAGTTAACTGCTTCAGACTCAAGCCCAAAATCATGTACAGGAAGCTGGATGAAACTTGTTTCTAGAATTAGTTAGTACTCTATATGACCATTAATATCACCACAAAAAGTTTATATAGAGATATATAACAATATTATAAATTTTGAGGTAAATGTATTCCTTAAGAAAAATTTTAAAGGGTCAAAATAAAACCAAAGGATTATGAGTTTAATGACAATAGAATAATTTCTTAATTTTGGTTTTCTTCTGTCTCATACCAAGTGGAACAAAAAACATAAGACAGAGATTTTGAATTTTTCTTTAACAAACATTCTTGAGTTTACAGAAGGAGCGAGTCATGCTCCAACTTCAAATCCAGCTTTAATTGTTAATTATGTTGGGACTACAAAACGACCATTTGCCTTATTTATCTGTAGAGAACAGCAGAAATAAACATTTGGGAAGAATTATGAGATTTTTTTTTCTGTTGGAAATGTACTATACCATTAAGCCAATTTACTTTTTTTCTTGGGTCATTTTCTCTGGATGATTTGTTCTTTTTTTTTCCTTTTAGATATTTTATTTGTCCAGTGATCTTTAGATTCTTTAGTTGGATACTTTTATTCATCTGGAAAAGATAAAAACAAAATATTGCTCTAACCTTATCTTTGGAGAGTTTTTCTTTTTGGCAGGTTATGTCTGATCAAATGAAAGACATTTGTATGTTTTATAAGTTAATTTAGATGGAATGGCCATGTGGTTTGATGAACTATTGCCTCTCCTAATCAAGATGTCATTCCTGTTCGAATCTAATCTTTATCAATCTTGATGGTATTCATAACTTTTCTTTTTCTGTGGAAACAAAAGCGAAACCTCTTCTCCAGTGTAACACATATCCTGGTTTCCATTTTGAAGCTAAGACCACATTTCCTAAGCCTTCTCAACAGTTCCACCACACTGGAACCAAGTATTCAATTGTATGAACCTGCAGGAATCATTGTCATTCCAAACCGCCACAGCTATCTGCCACTGTTTATTATGACAGGATCTCTTACAGCCTGGAATCACCTACTCGGTCAGGCTGCCTTGTCAGAAAATTCCCAAGAATCCACCTGTCCCTGCTTCTCCAGCAGTGGGATTAAAATCATGGGCCAGCATGACTGATTTTTTTTTTTTTTTTGTACATGGCTGCTAGAGATCTGAGTTTGGGCCTCGTGCATGCAAGGCAAGCATTTTTACTGACTGATATTACAGCTTTAGTATACAGACCTTTTGATAGTTAGTTGTAATATTTAAGCTGACACAACCCAGAATCACCTGGGAAGAGGGTATCCCTGAAGGATGGTCTATATTGGGTTGACTTATGGGCCTGTCTACTGGGGGATGTCTTAAGCTAATTAATACAGGAAGACCCAGCCTACTGTTAGCAACGCTTCCCTTGGCAGGAAGTTCTGAATTACACAGAAGTGAAGAAATTGCGCTGGGCAAAGAAGCAAGTGAGCTTGTCTCTGCCCTTGACTATGGGTGTGAGTTCAGGCCTTGACTGCCCTGTAATGGTAGACTGTAACCTGAAATTGTTAGTCAAATAAACCCATTTCTCCATTTTATTAAGTTTACCATACAAACTCTCTCCCATGCTTACAATACTATAAATAACATTTGTCTTTATTTTAATTTCAACTGTTTTTTTAAACGTTCTCCTCTTAAATGATTGTATATCAATATATTTGTACATATAATTTTAATATTGGTTTTCTTGCTTAACAAGGAGGCTTATACAATATATGAAAATAAGGAAAAATAGAAGACAAGAAAAAAAGAAAGGAATGGGGCATCCTGGAGCCTGTCAGGAAGTTCATGCCCAGATATGTCATACAGACTTTGCCTCCTGCTTTATAGACACCAGCATAAAATTTGCCAGCTAACTATCATATGATTCAAAGAATATTTCATTGGCAAACCAACCATTCCAGCCTATTTAAGTGTGAGACAGAACAGAGAGACAGAAAGTTAAGAAGGCATGAGAAAGGAGAAGAGTCGCTAGCTGCTGCTGCCTGCCCTGCAGAAGCCATGATAGACTGTATCACAGGATATAATGTAATACGTAGGACCTCAGTGACATCCTCATGGAAGCGATTCTCTGTTATCCATGTGCTGTTTGCTTGGCCTTGGTGTGGGAAGTCCTTCTCTATGTGTGTTGCTTTTATTGGATAATGAATAAAGTTACTTTCAGCCAATGGCTTAACAGAGTAAAGCTGAGCAGAAAATCCAAACAGAGATGTAGAGAGAGAATAGGCAGAGTCATGGAGAAACCATGTAGTGGCCACAGGAGACAGATGTCTCTGCTGGAGACCGCTGAAACTTTACCCATAGGCCATGGCCTCATGGTGATGCACAGATTAATGGAGATGGGTTAATTTAGGATATAAGAGCTAGTTAGCAATACACTTAAGCTAGTGGCCAAAAGTACTGAAAATAATATAGTTTCTGTGTGATTATTTCTGGTTAAGCAGTCAGGAACAAGCAAACAGCCTCTGCCAACATGGCCTGTTATTTAAAATCCAGATTAGACTAACTGTGCTAATAGTCTCCATGGCAGTTGTGTTTGATTGAAACTTCACGAGTATGCCAGAGCCAGAACTACCAGCAGAACCAGCCTTACCTTGGAGTCCTTGTCAGGAGAAGCTAGGTGAGATAAGGCTTGGCACACTTCTTTTGCACAAATAATAAAAGTCAGAGACAGGTATTGAGGTTCAAGTTGAAAGATCAGAGAAGCAAAGCAACCAGCCAATGGAGAGCTCTTACCTCTGTGAAATCTTCAGAGTGAAAAGAGAGTGAGTTCCTGTCTCATCCTGCCTTATATGTCTCTCTAGTGCTGGTATTAAAGGTGTGTGCCACCACTGCCCAGCCTCTATGGCTAACTAGTATGGCTGCTGGGATTAAAGGTGTGTGCTACCACTGCCTGGCCTGTATGGCTGACTAGTGTCAGTAGCTTTGAGCTCTGATCTTCAGGCAAGCCTTATTTGTTAGAAGATAAACAAAATATCACTATACATGTCAGACTCCAAAGATAGAACAGCATCAGTAGGTGAGTGATGCAGTTTTGGGTCCTGAACGCCCATTGGCTACATGCAGCACTTGCCCACTTTAAGCATTTTACAAAGCACACTGTGGGTATCATCTATTTCATCCCCATCCAACATGATGAACAGAGGATCCAGCCCTGACCTTCCTATAGCAAGAAACAAAAAACCAGAAGCACTTAAGTCAAACAGAACTGAATCATCCGCTTCTACCTTTATGGTTGTGTTATCCTGCAGTCTGATTCCTTGCATGTCTTTCTCGGTAGGAGCACACAGGGGATCCCCCATGGTTTGCAACCTCTCTGAGAAGAGATGTCTCCCAAAAGAGTGAAAGTTAATTACTGACAGAGGAGAAAAAGCTTTAGCTGCTAAAGCACTTGGTGACCCTGCTTATTGTACCCCTACCCGGTGACATTTTCTACTTACTATTCAGTTTTGCTTTGTAGGGACTTAGTGAGAAGTCAAACTAAAAATTTCTTCCTAATGGAGCAAGAATGAAGAAAAGATAGATCTGCTTCATGACAATTACCATTTTACTTCTCTTTGCTCCATCATGATGAAAAACCAATTTCTAGTAAACATCAGGTACTTGGTGAGTGGCCTTGTGTTAATAGACTCTGGATTGTGGGATTCAATTCTCTGCTTTAGGCAGCATAACATGAGCCCTTTTCAAATATTTATTTGGATTTTGTTGTAGAATATTTGCACATTGTATAAAGATGTGTTGCTCTGATTGGCCTAATAAAGAACTGAACAGTCAATAGCTAGGCAGGATAGAATAAGTGGGCCTTCCAGGGAGAGAGAGCACTTGAATGGCAAGCTACCAGTGGGGGACTAGACAGAGACACCTGTTGCACTGCAGACCCAGCAGCTTGCTAAGGCTGGGATGGTTAGGCATGGCTGGAACAGTTAGGTGGACCCAAAGAGGGCAGAGCAGCTGCCAGTGCCATGTGCTAAGTGGAGCTGTGTAATGGATAGTCTGGCTATTTCAGGTTTGTCTTCCATGGTCAGAGAAGGCTGCAGATGTGCAAAAGGTCATATTCAGACACACACACACATATTAAAAAACTAAACAAATTCTAAGCAGGTACAGAATGAATGCTTAAAAATGTGCTTAAATGCTAAATAAAGAAAATGGATATGAACAGTCATAGATAAATAAATAGTTTAAAACAGTAAAGTCTTTAAAGAAAGAATAAAATGATATAAAAGGAATAAACATGTAAGGGTGGAAAATACACAGGGCATCTGGATCCTGTATGTTGCTTTGTTGACTTTGACTTTTTTAAATGCTGATGAGCAAAGGGCAAATGCTGCTGAGAGACATTGGATTGTTGGGGAAAAAAAACTATGAAATTAAAACAGCCTATATGTTTTAAGGATGTCTTAAATTCAGAGTGGAAGTCAGAAAATATGATGTATTGGAGGAGAGGTTATACCTTAGTTTCCATAAAAAACAAAAAAATATGGATTTCTTCACAATTAATGAAGATCAGATTTGACTGGGAGACACCTCCTGAAAATTTTAACTACAGACATGACAAAAGAAACCAAGAAAAACTACAAGACTCATGACATATATGCTGATCCCTCTACCGTGGGGGTAACTGTGAGACCGGAGGAAACACGATGGATCTTATTGGCTACAGAGATCTCATGACAGTTTGATTATATAGTCCAAACAGATTTATAAAGTTGACAGATGTCTTTTACCTGCTCAAACACAGAACAGAGAATCATGTTTAGACGATTCATGCATAATGTATATCCAATACTTGTGTTATTACAAGCATGTACATTACCTTTAAAAGTTTGTATGTTTTCAGGAAAGAAAGAACCCAATGTTAGGAATATTTCGTAAGACAAACCTCTCTGCTGACGCAAATAATTCCAATCAGACCAAATCAGACCAAATAAAAGATACCATGTTTAAAGCAATACTCCTTAGTGGCACCAGGAAAGCATGGCGAGGGGAAGAGAGAGAAAGGGGGAGGCCATGCAAACCCCGTGACCACGTGTTCTTTCTCTGGGGGGCAATTTAAGTAGCCTGTGGGAGTGGTCTTGATTTTCCCTGAGGAGTAGTTATTGTTTGGCTGGCCTTTTTGACCCTCCCTTGCGAGAGGTACCTTTCTCGGAGGTGGAGTTTGGACTAAGGCAACTCCCAGTGGAGGCGGTTTGAAATGGAGTTCCTGCCCAGTATTCCAAAGATGGGTGCCAGGGGCTGGGATGAGGCCCTGACTATAATACCCAACACCAATGAAAACAAGTAGCCCCAGTCTAAAAAGACATTTTTAGGTTGTAATACAGTTATTATAAAAGTGGTTTAGGTATAAAACTTTAAAGTCACCAAGATAAGGTAAATATTAAAGAAATTTCTCTGAATTTGCCAAAGACAAAGGGACTAGACATTGTAAATGTAATTTTTACCTGATAATCGTCTTTATTACAGGCAGTTTTGCTATGTTTGAATTAAAACTTTTTCCTATTATTTAGATAAAACTTGGTCATTGTTCTTATTGTATATAGTTTCACAATGTTAGAGTTAAAACCTTTCCTTTTAGTTAGAGAAAAAGGGGGAAATGTTGAGGAATATTTGTACACTGTGTACAAATGTGTCACTCTGATTGGTCTAACAGAGAGCTGAATGGCCAATAGCACGGCAGGAGAAAATAGGAGGGACTTCCGGAGAAAGAGGAACTTGGGATGAATCTAGGCATTTGAGAGACACAAGCGAAACACAGAGGGGGTCAGATACAGAATGAAAGAGAAAAAAAGCCACATGGCAGGATGTTGATGAATAGAAATGGGTTAATTTAAGTTATATGACCTAGCTAGGAACAAGACTAAGCTAAAGGCTGGGCACTCACAATTAATAAGTCTCCATGCCATTATTGGGGGGCAGGGCTGGTGGCTGACAGGAAAGTCTGACTACAGTTCTTTGTGTGTGTGTGTGTGTGTGTGTGTGTGTGTGTGTGTGTGTGTTCCAAGACACACTTTTGTGGGCTCCAGGGGTGGAACTTGGGCTTCAGATTTGCAGAGCCAGCCTCTTTCTTACTGAGACATTGTGTGCTGGCCACAAAGCTCTACTTTATAAATGATACTCATGAAAATAAATAATGACACAAACTCAAGAGTTGCCCTGGCTTCCACGGAGACTGGGAGTCCCTACAAGCAATGCTCTTCAGGATGAGAGCCCTGGGCTGTCTCACAGGAAGAGCACCTGTCAGGCACTGCAGTCGGAAGTGCTAGTTTGCGTTCTTCGGTTCCCTGGTCACTGACCACACTATGCCCAAGCAACACGTTTCCCACACTGGCTAATCTGTGGATGTCTCCAGGCAGAAAATTAGCTCAATCAGCTAAAATGCAACCCAAGATTATTTAGGAATTGCAACAGGTGTCTAGGGGTCAGCAGCTCCGTTCTGGCCTTCTCCCATCCATGCCCAGAAGAACTCCTCTCAGTCTGACCAGTCTATTGGCACACTAGCCCACTGCTGCCCTCACTGTGGTTTGTTCCTCTGACAATCATTTAGTGTGAGGTGAAGCAGTCAGGGAAGGAGTGAAGCTTGACTGACTCTCAAAATCCCACCATCTTCCCATATGGATAAATCTTGACTTGAGGGAATTTTATAAAGCAGCTAACGGAGACTGAGGAAGGCTGACGGAATGGTCCAGGACTCTTGCCGTCAAACCCACACTGCCTCTCCAGGGATGTTTATTTCTTTGCAGCTTGCTGCTTGGGGGCAGTGAGCATGCAGGAGCTTAGTTATTTTCTTCCACCAAGTTCCTGGCGTCTCCCCCCACACCGCCCCAGCTTCTCCCTCCCTTCCCCACCAGCCTTCTGTCTGGTTTGAGTTTATTGTCAAAACACGCCCTGCCAAATTACTTGTCTGCAGACATTTTTGCTGGCCTTGGTGTATCCACAGAGAGCTGCTAACGATCACCCTTCCTGCGTGTGCTTGGTTCATCCTCGGAAGGGAACTGCTCATTATCCTTCTCCACTGCAGGCTGGGGCATCTGGAAACTGTCAGGCAGGCAGGATTCCCTCAGCAGTAGGGCTGGAGTCCCAGCATCTTCTGCTGGGCGCCCAGTCAAATCTCCACCGGAGGCAGCAGTCACCACAATCCTGGCTCCTTCTCCTTGAGGCAGGAGGGAATCTGGGTAGGTGGGGCCAGAAAGGGGATACTTTTGTTCCTAGTTGACTTCCTAAAGCTCCATCAGGACCAGCTACATCATTTTTAGGACCAAGCACAAAACGAAAATGAAAACGAGTAGTGCTTTGCGCAAAAATCAATGAGGAAGATGCCTGTTGTCAGTGGTCTCTTCTTTTATTTGTCATGAGTTTTGAGTTAAAATTTTAAAAATTTTAAGTTGTGAGCTTATGCTTTATTGTTGCCTTATGGAAGGCCAGATTTTAATGCGAATGTAAGAGCGGCTGACTACTGTGTGGAATCTCCAAAACAACGTGCATCATGGCTAGATGGTGGACATGTACATGCACTGATGGAACCATGCAAGTAATTCAAGAAAGGACCAGCTCCCAAAAGCTGTTCTCTGTCCTCCACACATGGGTCATGGTAGGTGCTGGCACAGGCACACGTGTGTGCTTTTACACACACACACACACACACACACACACACACAACTCAATGTGTGAACATTTTTAACGACAGTTTATCTTTTCCTTCCTGGAGAGAAAGGACAAAGGTGTTTTATGTCATCATTTTTAGCAACAGTGTTTGGCAAATAAGAGAAAATCATAAAGCAAGAGAGGGTCTAAGAGGGCTCCTAGTGGGGCTGAAAAGATGACTCCACAGTTCAGAGAATGGACTGGTCCTACAGAGAGGATCCAAGTGCAGTTCCCAGCTTCCATGTCCTTAACTGCAGCTCCAGGGACATCTGATGCTTGTAGCCTCTGTGGGCACCTGTACTCACAAGTACACCCCCCCCACACACACACATACATACATACACATAATTAAAAATAATAAAGGTAACCTTTTCAAAGGTCCAGGATACCCAACAAGCTGTGCCTCCTTCCTGCACTGGAAGCAAGTTCTGACACGCTGCCTCTGTCTGTACCTTTACCCAGGTGTAAATAATACACACTTGCTAGGCACTCACTTGATCTTCCTGGGTCTCACGCACTGTGGGTTGATCAGAATTCAATGCTCATCGATGCAATGTGACTAGAAGGCACATGGTCTGTTTCCTCTCGCTCACGACTGCTCCCTTGTCTCATTAGGCTTTATTTACAAGAGGCAAACACAAAGATGAAGGTAAGAATCAGGCCACATCAATAGGATGGAATACCAGGACAAACGAGGTCCTTCTGGGCATGGATCCTAAATGATAGCTCAAATCGTAGGCTTCTGAAACTGTCACTTACCCCTACTTGAAATCTTGTGCTTGGGCCTGACTCAGTACTACACCAAGAAATAGAGAAGCGGTGTTAGTGTCGGGAATGACTGGAATGAGGAAGCCAAGTGTTGGAAGTAGCCAAGTGTGAGAGAAGGGCCAGCCCTAGTGCCAGGAGTCTCCACACCATCTGCACATTAGAATAGCCCAGCCAACACTTCATATTCTTTTGCTTACTTGGACCTTAGCTAACATTAAAAGTCTGATGTCGTAGACCCAGCTCTGGTCCAGGCACGGTTCAGTTTTTGAAGCCTGGTAAGTGATGCCCCATGCCCTAGTGCTAGGCTCTCACCAAAGGGTAGTGGCAAAAAAGTGACAAGAACTTCTCTCTCTCTCTCTCCATACACATTTTTTGTTTCTGAAGTTATCTTAATTGTTTTAATATAGTATAATTGACAGAAACAGTAATGCAGACACTTTCTCTCTTTTTTTCAGCTAAAGTGTGTTTTCTGTCATGTTAGAAACTTCGTGCGATAAACAGTGAACACAAACACTTACAAAAGCCCAGACTGCTCATTTTAGCTTTGCCCTAACTCTCAGCAGCTTTCCCCAGCACTGACTGCTGGGTCCAGAGATGGGTTTATGCTCAGATGTACTTCTGAAAGACACTGAGTAACTTACTCATGCATTTGAATAAACTTGAGAGCATCATTATTTAAAGAAAATCCCCCATGAATCGTTCAATAATGAGAATACTGACCTCCAGATTTGATTTTTAGTAAATATTAGTTAATTGGATATTAATTAATTTAAAAATTTAGCTTATTTAATATTTGCAAATTAAAGATCCGCTTTTACTCAATGTTTTAAAACCCCAATGGAACACTAGTGCAAAGGTTTACAAAATATAAGAAATATCTAGATTACAGACATACATTACTCGGCTGGATACAGTCTAAGAGAAGCACCGTCGCTCTTCCTGACCAGTGGCTCTGTCTGTGTGAGCATCTTAGGGAACACTCACAGTCACTCAGTGTGACCCATGGATGCAAAAGTCCCAATGCTTCACCTTCACTCGTAAAAAATTATGAAGCAGTATATTTTAAACTAAAATCTGTTCACAAGCAAGGGTTTTCACAGGAAGTAAAGAGTTTTGAATCCTCAAAAGCTATTAGTCAGAAGGACTCAGAGCCGAAAGCGAAAACCACCAACACAGAGGTTTGAGAACACGTCAACACACAAGATCCAGATATCGGCACTGCCCTGGGACAACCCTCTGGCTCTCTGGAAAAGCTGGGAGGCGAATTTGAGAGATGAGATCTTTTTGGAGCAGCATCCCCTGACACCCCAGAAGACAGGTTCCATGGCAGATCACCACAGGATCTTTGCCACCGTCCAGGGGACAGGACATGCCTTCCCCATTCTTTTTAAAATGCTTTTTTACATTTCACCTTTTTCCCCTCCACTACCCCAGAAATACATACCAATTTGGGCTGGGGGAGGTTCATTCATTTATTTATTTTAGTTTTCCTTTGAGCACCAGCTATTTTCTTTAAATTGAAAATAAATGTTTCCATATAATATATTCTGTTCATGGTTCGTCCCATGTCTTCGTGTAGATGCTCCCCACTTCCCCTATTCACTCAACTCCATGCCTTTTCCTCTGCCTTTAGGAAAAAAAAGAAGAAAACAAAAGCAAAGAAAAGGAAGAGAAACACACACACACACAAACCACAAAAACATAAAATCAGAAACCATTGTATATAAGCAAAAGATAAGTAAGATAGTAAAATGAAAAATACCCAAACAAAGCAATATGAGAGCAAAAAAAAATCTACAAAAAATACCACTGAGTTTATTTCTTGCTGACCATCTGCTGTTGGGCATGGGGCCTACTCTCAAGAGTGGTTAATATACCCAACCTCACTCCAAATGCCTCAGTGAAGGCAATAATTATTTATTGGAAAAGGTCCCCTGGTCAAATCACTATGTAGTTCTGTCTTCAGATATGATTATGGCTTATGCAGGCATGCTATAAGATGCCATTTCAGAAAACGAATTTTTCCTTTTTCAGCTGGTATCAATTGCAGGTAGCTTCTTAGGGGTGGGAGCTCTGTGTCCCCTCCCCTCTATCTGGCCTGGAACTCTGCAGGCCCTGTGCAGGCTGTCACAGTTAGTTCATACGTGTATCAGTCCTGCTGTATCCAGAAGACACTGTTTCCATGGTGAGTGACTATTTCAAAACAAAGCAAATGTTACAAAGGCAGTTTTTAAAGAAAACTTTACACATCTCACTAGCCAACCCCTGTCGCTCTGAATGCTGCATTGTAGCCAATAATCAGCGACTGGAAAAGGTTCCTGGTCAAATCACTATGTGGTTCTGTCTTCAGCTGTGATTCTGGCGTACGCAGACATGTTACTCCTCTAGCTACCTTGGTGGACAATTAGAGAGCTTATTTACCCAAGGAAGTTCTGAGAATAGCATCCCAGATCCCAGACAAGGGTTGGGGAAGCCGAGTTGTGCTAAGAGTTGCAAATACAGTACAGTAAAAAGTTCTCCCAAGGGAAAGGCACACAGTCACGCTGTTCTGCTACAACGTCAATGATTAGTTATTGATAACTTATTACTGTACCCCGTTTCTGAATGACGGTTTCTCACAGGTGTGTGCATATGAGAAAAGTACAGCACATGTAGGGTTCAGTGCTATCTGTAGCAGCAGGCACTCACTGTAGGCCTTGGGTACATGCCCTGGAGGTGAGACAGTTGCCATACGTGATTTTCTTATTTATTGTATTTATTACTCAGTATCTATTTTTCCCAATTAGAGTGTGAACTTCACAGAGACAGACACTATGGTCTATTGAGTCACTAAAGCATCCCAAACATTGATAAGCCCCCTCATGCATTTAATATTTATGCATCAGTAAAGATTTGAAAACCAGAGCTGTTGGGAAACCTGGCAAAGCAAAAGACGCTGCAGGGTTGTTGGGGCTGCATGTCCTCTCTTTAGACTAAGCAAGTCTTCAGGAGATCTGGTTGCTCTCGCAGTCCAGGTGACTGGTGTGTGCTTCACTTCTTTAGCCTCGGGTGCCACTGGTGGCTGTGCTGCTTTCGTGTTTACATTATGACTTCCGGGTCCCGGGCCACAAATTGAAAAAGTGTGTGTTGTCCATTACAAGGAAGGGTGCCAGTTAAAGATGTGATTGGGGTATCTAGCATCTTCCAGGTAATCTGGGTGAACTAGCCAGAACAAAGGAATGAATATCCAGAGTTACTTAATGTCTTTTCAGACATAGGAAGGGGAAGTGGTGTTTTTCACAAAGGACCCTCCCCTAGAAGAAATTAGCAGCCACCTCAGCCCTGGATTCATTACCTTAAGCCTATGACAGGAAAATAAACACACATTAGGGTATCAGCAAGCAGAAGATAAATTCCGCACCGTGTTGCCATGGCATCTTAAAGAACACAGGTATCCCATTTAATCCTTTCCTCAAAATAAATAGTGATGCTCTTAGTCTCTATTAATTCTTAAAAAGCATCCATTACACTCAAAACACTCTTTTCTGTCCATTATCTGCTACAGTTGCCAAATGGAAGATTTTCACTCGCCACTCCGCCCCCAAGCCATTTAATCCAGTCATCAGGCTGGAGACAGGAAAGCAGAACATTCCAAGGTGACAATCCTTAAATCCCTTGAGAGCATCTTGAAATGGGCCATGGCAACTTTTGGTGGGATGCGATGAGATTTTTACATGCAACGTTCAGAAGCTTTTAAGAATCCAGGTTGAAGATATGCCAGCAGGCTGCTTTCATGGGCTTTACCACACAGCCACCTGTCACTAATTTCATGGCTTGTCCCTGTCCCGGAAAAAGAGGACCACATCCTCCTTGAGGACTCATAAAAGCATTCATTTCAGAGCCACACTAAGATGGTTGCCATCATCCGTGCAAGACTCCAGTTGCTTAGCGTCTTCACTGCCCCCTACTCTTCTTCTTCAAGGGAAAGATGGAGGGAGGAGAGGAATGGGGAAGAAAGGGTTTGGGGGTCCCAACGTCTGTGTATTTACCTTAAAACTAAGGAGAACTGGAGAAGCCTCCCGCCTCCTGTGTTGTGCTCCTTGTTGGTACCTCTTCCTTTTAAAACCTAGTAATGTAATCCCCTGGAGCTGGTAAAGCAGGCAACGCTTTCGTGTTATGTACTGAGTCCTCTTGTGTCTTTAGAAAAGGAAACTGGACTGGGTAGATGGCTCAAGGGGTAAAACAGATTGATGTGAAAATTACATCAATGCCGTATGGGCATGGTGCCCATCTGCAGTGCCAGCCTCTGAAAGTGGAGATAAGGGATCCCCACATCAAACTGGCTATCACGACTAGCCATATCAGTAAATTCTGAGTTTGATTAAGAGACCCAGTCTCAATGAGTGAGGTAGAAAAGGCCATTTAGAATGATTTCCAAACTCAATCTTGGGCCTCTGCATGCATGCATGCACACCCAAATGTATATGCACCAACACATATGTGGCCCCACACAAATACCAACATACATAGACACCACACATATGCGAGAAAAAAAAGAAAGACAAAAAAGGAGGAAGTCAGCTCTTACCTGAATACACCTGCGTGAGAGGGAGGCCCGGAGAACACGATGCAGACACTTCCGGTGTCAGTGAATCACGTGTGGAGGTTTATAGCCATGGATGAGATTGGGTGACATTTAGCTGTAGATCACAGAGATTTTTGAAAAGCTGAAGAGATTTGGGTTCCGTCCAAACCATCTTATCTCTCCATCACAAAAGCTGACTCTTTCAAATTTGCGCCCCCCTGAGTTCAAAAAATGTCACTCTGCCACAGTACTCCTTCAAGAACTAAGTAGGGTAGTATACAAGCACTCAACAGGTTCTTGACAGTCTTTTATCAGACATCTTATCAAGAGCCTTAAAAATGTAAATCCAATTGTAGGGTGATGAAGAGAAGATCGTATGGAATTGTTGTGTGGCTTTTGCCTATCCTCTGGTATGTTTCAATGTTCTATAGATTAGTTATGATTACAATACTTCATAAAGTCTATGAGAATCAAAGCTAGGAAATACTGAGGAGAGAGGGTGCTCTCTGAAATTTGATTCCTGGGTGTTGGGCATCTGCAGCTGGCTGAAACGCACACACGGAGAGCTCAGAGATGCAGAAGATGCCCTGTATTCTCCTGTTTTGCAGATGAATAGGTTGACTCAGCACAAACCACTTATGGAGGCTGCACCTCAGGACCAGAAATGCTGGTTAAAGTAAACTGAGGTGCGGCCTAGACAGGCAAACTGAAAGCTCCCAAGTGGTTCTGGCAGCTGATCTAGGTTGGAATCCCCAGACATGGGGCCACATTCCTTGTTCCACAAAGGACAGAGCAGCCCCTCAGAAACGCAGCACCTCAGCTACCACAGAAGTTCTACTAAGTCAGATCTTGCATCATAGCTCATCACCCGAACATACTTTACTGTATTCTTGCCCCTAGTGACTCTGCTCAAGGTAATGCTAAGCAGCAAGGGAAGAATCAGGACCTGGACTTGGACCTAGAGCTGGCTGATTGCAACTCTGTGTTTCTAACCATGACAAAGCCTCTGCCTACATCAGCCGATGTGCTCAGATACCATTTTCCACTGAGACTGGTGATGTTCACCTGTAATCCCAGTGCTTGGGAGGTATAGCTGGGAGGATCAGAAGTTCAGGGTCATGCTCATCTATACAACAAGTTCAAGACCAACAGGGACACATTAGACTTTCAAAACTAGGGATCTTCTCCTGAATAAAATCTTCATATTGGACCTGTAGAAAGTCAGTGGTGCGAAGAAGCTTGCTAATTGCATTTAATAAGTAGATGAGAGAACATAGTTTGTGTGCCTGACCAAGTCACGCAGAGAGTGAGACATCAGGGCGGGCACCCAGGTTTTCTGAAAAAAATCCCATGCAATCCAGTAATGTGTTGCCTTAAGAATGTTCTAGCATCTTTGGAAGATCTTTTTCCCTTCATCCTGCCTGCCACACAATATCCCTTTCTCTGGGTTTTTGCAGTGTTTCTCCATCTCATGCTGAGTTGCAGAAGAAACCACCCTGTACTGAGGCAAATTCAACTGTAAAACTTTCTTTGCCACAAATCACAGTCACTCACAGGGACCTCTACAAACATCCCTCCCCCTGCAGCTCCCTACAACAACATTCCATCGGCAGAATCCTGCCAGGATCGTGCCTATCACAGCTGGAAAGAAATGCACCGAAATCTTGGAGACATGACAGAAAAGCCATCTGAGAGCAGGTGTTCCCAAATGTCCCAGTGAAGTTGTGTTGGGACATATCCACCAGCCGAAGGCAAAACAAATCTGATAAAAAGGTCACTTGTTGAAACCCAATCATAAATCTTGCGGGACAATGCCACATTGTCGGGCTGCCCCTCATAACATTTTCCCACTGATAACACTGGCATGTGTGTGGCTTGGAGAAGCCCCAGTAGTAATTGAGAAGACAATGTTGAATGATCTCATTCTTGTGAAGTCCGTCACGAAAACCAGAGCACCCTCCAAGCCCAGGCTTACTTACAGTGAGGATTTGTGCCACTTCAGGGTGAGCCTAGCAGCACCTGCTGTGGTCCGAGCTGAAGGGGCCAAGAGCAACACCCTACACTTAGCTGTCTTCTCATGCCCTTAACTCCTGGTAGAAACGGCATAATTAAATCCCGTCAGAACCTGGGTATCGGTGGAACTACCGCCATAAAATACCAGAGTCAGAAAAGACCTCTGAAATCATCCAGTTTAGCACAGATAAGCCGATAGACTCATGGGATTTGTCGGTCTCACCCTTTGTAGACTTCTCCCTAAAGAGAAGATGGCTAAAGAGATGTCGCACTGTTGCAGGATATTTAGTCACATTGTGTGAAAATGTGTCTCTGTCCTTCCTTGCCTGCCTAAGGCAACTTCTGATTGATTTAATGAGGAGCTGAACACCGAAAAGCTAGGCAGAAGAGAATAGGCAGGAATTTCAGGCAGATACAGGAACTCTGGGAATGATCCGAATCAACCATAGGGATCAATTCTTCAAGCCAGATTCACAGAAGTCAAGTGGCTACTGAACCCCATCACGTCACTCTGTACCTCAAGTTTCCTTTCTGTAATTCATTTCTTATTCTGTGCCTATCCAAACAATTTGCCCCTTTAGGAAAGCAAAGTATTCTGAATCATTAATTTTAAATTTTATTTTATTACATGTGTGTGTGTGGGGTGCCAGAAGAGACTGTTAGATCCCCTAGAACTGGAAGTCCTAAGTTGTTAGGAACTTAGTTGAAACCATTTTGTGACTTGAAGTAGCATGTTACCTGAGCTTGCCACCAGGCATCCCTGATAAGAGATAGGTCTCAGAAGCAAACCCCAGGCAGGCCACTTTTCAGCTTAGCCCCGGACAGGTCTTAGGACGCTAATTCTCTAACTAATATGTTAGTGCATCAGTCCCAAACTGTGAGCCTTGATAGGGCAAAACTACCACCCAATGAAATGATACAAGGAAATGGAACTTTTCGAATGGTTTCCAGGATCACACTTGGCTTCTCTAGCCTGCATGGATACTTACCAAGGTGAAGACTTGGGACTCTGCATGACCCTGGCTTCAGTAACCAATGAACTTCTGGCATTGAAGCTGGGCTCACACAGACCCGCCAGTCAGCACTAGACACAGGCCAGTGCTCTCAAGGACTTCTTAGACCTCCATCAGTGTCACCCTCCTAAGCTGCCGGCTGAAGGATTTCACAGTGGAAACAGGTGGAGACTGCAAGCTTCTGAAACAGCCTCGCCTGAGCCGATCTGCCAGTGGGATACTGCAGCAGCATTTTCTGCCCAATCAACCATTCCCTGCTTGGTAATATTAGTTAATATTATAAAGAATGTTTGCATGAATAAACCAAGCATATTTGAAAAGACAAATCCTGGGTGGACATCCCAATTGTCGAGAGCCTTACAGGAGATAGGTTGTGATCTCCACACAGGTGGCTGTAAACCACCCAAAATGGATGATAGGATTCGAACTCTGATCCTCTGGAAGAGCAGTGAATACTACTCTTAATGACTGAGTCATCTTTTTAACCTTGTTGAGTCATTTTTTTGATCCTAGCTGCTGTCCGATGCTAGAATTGCAAATGGGAACTGTATATCTGTAATGTTCTGTAGCAATGCTGTTCTCTTTGTTGGGCAAGATAAGGCCATGAGAGATGAAGCCGTTTCTAGCTTTGGGAGCCGTACCTTCCAAGAAGCATGGAGTCCCACTGGCTCCTTTATCCCCACGGAGACAGGTGGAGGAAGGGAGGAAGAAGGCAGCTGTAAAAGAATGACAGGAAAATGGAGTGTGTTGGCTCCTTAGAACAGAGCAGAATGGCTTTTTGAAAACACAATAAAAGATCTAGAGAAAATTTTGAATGGAATTTCTGGCTCACCATGCACTGGGAGTGGGGTCACCATGGCTCCTCGCTGCTTCTATAATATTTTGCATTTGCACCAAGAAGAAAAGATTCGTTCGGCTTGGACCCCGTTCCCACTTCAGGCAGGCTGTGCTCCGGAGTCTCGTTCTCAGAACCAATTCTAAGAAATATATCTTTAGGCCAAATCCCCCAAAGGGAGAGGCGGCCATAAAGGGGGTTCTAAAGGATGAAGTCATGAAAAGAATGGAAGGAAAGGAAACTTCTTTGGGCCTGAGATGAAAGGCCTTTTTCACTGTGGAAATCTGTTAGACTATGTCATCCTCTTCTTCCCAGAACAGAACAGCCAGCTCCCTACATTATTTAACACAAGGGAGAACAAAGAACTGGAAAATACACATTGGTCTTAATTCAGCCCTTGGTAGGACAGGAAAGATGGCCTAATGGTGATTTTTCTATCTCAAATTTACATGACCATTTGAATCTGAAAACACCAGAAAATAATGAACCAGACTCTCCAAGAACAAGAGGGCAAGTGAGTTGCCCCTTGGCCTGTCTGGGATAGGAGAACTCCAGGTACAATTCCATGGCCCTCACCACTAGTGCCTCACAGAGGAGGTGGTAAGGCTCAACCCACACACGTCCTGGTGCCTCCAAAATGGAGTCACACGACCCCAGACCAAGACCACAGACAGCCCTCTAATAGAGTAGGTCAATAGTCTTGAAAAATAAGCCTTCTCGTGAGAGATGAGAAGTTGAAATCTGACAGAAAGCACTGGAAATGTTCTGGGTTGAGTAGTTCAGAAGGTATAGTTCCTCTTTGGGCTGGGGCATCCAAGGTCCAGAACTTGTCTGAAATCCCCTGGGATCAGACAAGGCCATCCTTGACTGTTGCAGGGCCTCAGAGCAGACCTGGGGAGAAACCTCTGCTCATCACTACTTCTTCCCATTCAGAAGGAATGTGCACCACCACCACCACAACCACCACCCCAAGAGGAATTGAATCCAGAGAAACTGGGGGCCCAGATGCAAAGGAGAGTTATAAAGAGAGCGGTGTTCACCTGGACGGAGCCAAAACAGTGATGTGGTGGCGGCCGTTGAGTGAGGTGTGGGAGGGAGAGGTGGTGGAGATACAGGCCTAATCCACTCCACGTGAGACTGCTGTCCCTCAGGAGACTTTCCTCACCTGCATGCTTGCAGCAATTCACAGTTCACTTTCTCTTCCAACAGTGTAGTGTGCTTGAGGGCTTAGAGGTTGTACTGAAAGACCAGAGCCAAGGGAGGCAAAACTGCTCTTGGGCCATCGAAACACTGTTTTCCACCTCTACCCTTGGGGCTTGGCACTGTGATCAGCTCCTATCACTTAAAATGTGAATAGGAAGTAGGGGGTTTGTGGACACAAGGATCTCCAGGCAGATTGTGCCAAAGCCTTTGAGCTGGTAGAAACGTCCCCCTCCCACCCCCTAGTTCTCACCTTCCCTCTCCCTATACCCCACTCTCTTTCTCCCCGTACCCCACCCTGCCTTGTGCCTTGCCCTTCAGACAGAGAGGGGTCAGAGACAGCTCAGTCATTAAGCAAAGTATGATTTGCTCTGATCCCAAAGCCACACACAGAGGCACGGGAGCTGTGCCGCTGTGGAGCCTGTGCTCAAGAAGTCAACGATCAACAGTGGTTCTTGGAGGCTCGGTCCTGATGCTCTTCCATGGCAGCCAAATGACCCCTATCATGCCTCAGGGCTTTCTCCAATTAGCAGTACACTCTTTAATATTCCCTACTGCCTCTACAGCTCCAGGCTGGGCAAGCCTCCTGGGGAGGTCCCTCCAGGCAGGCGTTGCCCTCCAGGGCTGCTCCTTTTGAAAACAAGGGATCCTGATTTGTTCAGAAAGGCCTTCGTTCTTTGGATGCTGGGTCGAGTTTGGCATTTACAAGGGTGAGGTGTGGATGAGGGCTCTCCTCCTCCCCTTGCCTAAGGGGATTAAGGCACTCCATTGTCCCTGGCCTACTGGCCCCAGTATTTGCATATATCAAGTCCCTAGAGCAGTGAATAGAGCCAGCTGCACCTGCCGCCTTATGCTCTGGGGGCTGACCCCGGTCAGACCTTCCAGGTAATTCCATTTGTGTCCTCAGAGACTCAGGGGGCTGGACTTGAGAGGTGAGGGAGAGGCTGGGTTAAACACACATGTTCCTGAGACAGCTAAAAATGACCGGAGCTGGACCCAGAATCCTTGCTTTTCTTCTAAGTAGCCCATTGTTTGGAGAGACTTCAGCTTTACCTAAGCCTCAACTGAACTTGAAAATCTACAAGGTTCCTTTCTTTTCCCATGATCCTCTAGCCTCTTCCTTACCTCTTTACTCAATTCATGGTTGGGGATTGCTTTAGTAGTCACCACCCTAGGCTTCTGACGAAGCAGCAGTATCATGTCACAGATATAAATACAGTAGACCGACCAAATGACAGAACAATCCAGAGGAGTGAGGGGGAAGCCCGTGTCCTACCAGAGGGGACCTGTCCTTGGGCTGGGCAGCTCTCCCATCTAAGTGATTTTATAAGATATACAAATTATTCTATTGCTGGGAACAATGAGCATTCCCATTGGACAGGGAGACCGAGGCTTCCCAATGAGGCCTGAAAGAACACAGCTGATTGCTGACATGGCCAGGACAATCCGGGCTTTGTGCGCCAGGTCCTCCCACCGTGTGGCTGTGGCACTGGCGCACAGACAGCACAGGAAGGAATTTTAGGGAATGAGCTCATGAGGCTTTCCACTTAAGCAAGACTCCACTGAAGGGTTTAATATGCCTGTGATGTAGAATAGTGATCTCAGAATATTTTACTGGCAAATCAAGGAAAGGAATTTATTGAGCACCTGAGATGTACAGAGCCCAGGGTTCCACTTGCAGTGGTCTTGCTGATAAACGACACCCTAAGGAGCATTAGTAAACGAATGGTTTTATTGACTGATATATGCCCATATTAACTGAAACAGGGTTGGCCTAAGCCCCACCAACAATTCTCCTGCTGATCTAGTCTGCACTCCCCCCCACATTCCCATAAGGCTAGTGAATACTCCACAATTCTTAATTTCCACTCTCCCAAATCAGAAATGGTCATAGTGATGTTGCCTGATGGTTCTTACCTGGCCACATTTTAATATCGGAGGATGTGTACCCAGTGTGGAGCCCAGTGTGTCACAGTTAACTGCGTCATGAGAAAACAAAACAGAACAAAGCAGGTATAACGTCTTCTCAGTAAATTTGCCCTTTTAAAATGGACAGGTTTGTGAATGTTGGCAGATGCATAAGGTTTGGTAACCACAATTATAACCAGGAAACAGAGCAGTTCAAAAAAATGAACACAGGTGGTCTCAGTTAGATTTCTCGGTTGCTGTGATAAACCAATGACCAAAAGAAACTTGGAGAGGAAGGAGTTATTTGGTTTACAGGGATGCATCACATTCCTTCTCTGAGGGAAGCGAGGGCAGAAACTCAAGTGGGAACACAGAGGTAGGAACTGAAGCAGAGGCTACAGTGGAATCATGTTTACTGTCTTGCTCTTGGGACTTGCTCAACCTGCTTTCTTATAAAACACAGGAGCACATGCCCAGGAGTGGCACTGCCCACATTGGTCTGAGCCCTCCCACATCAGTGATTAACCAAGAAAATGATCCACAAACTTGCTTACGGACCAATCTGATGGAGACAATGTCTCAGTAAAGATTCTTTCTTCCCAGGTAACTTCAGTTTGTGTCAAGGTGACAAAAGCTGACCAGTACAAGTGACCCCCTTGTCAACTTTATATGCACACATCACTATGAAACCATAGCCTTTCCTATCATGTTTAAACCCAGGATTTCATATTGATATCACAGTAGAAAATGATGCAAAACTTTAAAAGAACCATAGTTTTTTTTTTTTTAATATTTCAACACTTAAAAAGACTAAGATCTCTTTGAAAATCTAGTCTCATGCCAGGCAGTAGTAGTGCATGCCTTTAATCAGCAGGCAGATCTCTCTCTATGAGTTTAAAGACATCCTGGTCTACAGACTGAGTCCCAGGACAACCAAGGCTACATAGAGAAACCCTGTCCAAAAAAAAACAAAACAAAACAAAACAAAACAAAACAAAACAAAAAAACCCAAAAAACAACAACAACAACAAAACAACAAACAAACAAACAAAAAAAACCTAATCTCTTAACTGTGGGCTCCTTTAAAATTAAAATCAAGTAATCTGTTTTCTTATTCCATAGAGAAGAACCAGATTACAATTACACTTAGAACAAAGCAAGCCCAAAATACAATAATATAAATAGCTCCGTATCTGATGTCGAGACTCTTCCACGACCCTCTTGTCTTCAGGGGGCTTGGGAAGTCACAATTCTCTGGCTCTGCCACACACAGTACACACAGCTAGTCTGGCAGGCTCAGGGTGGCTCCACGCCATGCCTGTCACTGTTCTTGGCAGTCATCCTGTGGTCTTGGCATCTCCAATATGCTAGAGTCTTGACCACAACTGAGGCTGCATATTCACCAATAGCCTCTTCTGAGCTCTCTTTCAGGACCCTGCCACATAGTGTCAGGCTTCAGCTTCTCCCCATGAGCCCTTCAAATCCTGGGGCCTCCACTGCTACTGAGGCTGTGTCTTCACCCACAGTCTCCTGACCGCTTACAGCGACACCTTCACGCTTTCAAAACCAGTCCATTGTCGTGGGCTCTTACACAATGCCACATTCATCCTCCAGCTTGAGACACAGCTTGCCCCACTCTGGACCACAGCCCCTGTGTGCTGACCCTTAAAAAACAAATCCTCCGAGATTTTACCTCAGTGACACTGATCTCTTAATAATCAAGACTGATTATTTTTATCCTCAGCCAACCAACACTGATGGCCTCAACAAAGCACTTCACTTTCAAGGATTCCCTAATCCAAAACATCACAGGAATGGCTCTAGTAGCCTGTGTCCCTCTGAAACCCTGAAAGCCAGGCCTCCATCACCTGGAACTCTCTCATCATTCCTACCTACAGCTCTATGACACACTGAACACTCAATGGCCTGTTCTAGCTGAAGCTCCACAATCCTCCCAAAGCACAGTAGAGTCATATCCATCACAGCAGCATCTCCTTCTTGGTACCAGCTTCTGTCCTCCTGATGCTGTGATAAAACAGTGATGAAAAGCAAATTGGGGCTTTTATTTGGCTTATAGGTCATAGTTTATCTCTAAAGGAAGTCATATGGAAACCTTCTTACTGTACAAACACATCCCATACACACATATGTGCATGCATGCACGCGTGCGCGCACGCACATGTGCACACACACAGAGACAGACACAGAGAGAGAGAGAGAACCATGTCCCTACTAGAACCTCTTTAGAGCTGTTGGCCAGTGATGCCCATAGAGTCTCCCAAATTATAGGCTATTACCATTGCTATTGATTGGCCTCCAGAACTTGTCCATAAGACCCTATTGCTGTAGACAGCATAGAGTTGAGTTGCAGTCCGTAGAGAAACCAAGCTGATAACCGCCCTAGAAGCTTCGTCTCTACTGGCTAGCCCTCAGAGCTGGAAAGTGCAAGACATACTATCTCGGGAGGAAAGCAGTCATCAGTCCTCTCCAGCTGTGAGCCTTGTAAGCCTACCATAACGACTGGCCTGACAAGATATGCTCACCAGCGGGATAGTGGCACAGACATCATGGGAATGACCAACTGCTTTCTGATTGAATTTAAGTTCTATTCCATATGATGAAATCCAAACCTAGAACCACACACTGCCAGGCTAAGAACTTGTAATGAGACAGGCCCCAGACCCAGAGGTGGGTCTACTACTATTGTTTTATTATTCTGTTAACTAGACATAATACTCAACCTACTCCTGATGACTTATTGTTTACATAGATTACCGCTTCCGCCATCTGAAAAGCTTCTATTTGGAGTAAATGATGATTGACACAGAGACCCACAACAGACTAAGATGCAGAGAAAAAGAGGGTGCAGAATGCCCAACCCTAAATGGAACAGCTATACTGCACCCCTTTCTTCCATGGCTCAAGGATCATGCAGAATATGGGGGAAGAAAGACTCCAAGGGCCAGAGGCAGGGACCAAACACAAGGGAGCAGTGTCCTCCAGACACATCAGGGCAGCTGCACGCAGGAACTCACCGCTGTTATCACAGCCTTGGACAAACTGAAGCTAGACCAGATCACAGCATGGGGAGGGTTGAGAGGTGCTGTCGTTTGTTTCCCCCTTCGTGCGGCCACTACAGACTGTTGCTTCCTAGAAACAATGAAATATTCTCAGGCCACAGGTCACCTTCGAATGTTCAGAAACCCCCAGTGCTGGTCCCTAAGATCTCCAAAGCAAAACCTAACTGATTGTCTAATACTAAGACATCCACAGGAACGGTGGCATTATACTGCCTACCTATAGTAGCATGTACAAAGCGGTGTCCCCAAGGTGTGCTCATGTGGCGTCTACTGGGTGGGGTGTTACCTGCCTCAGAGTTCCTATCCTGGTTCTTCTCTCCATGTCTTTTCCCTTCAGTGTGCCTTAATCTCCTCTGGGGGCAAGCTAAGCAGACCCCTCTGCTCTGCTCATGGCAGCCATACCTTGCGGTCTCCCTGGATACATGGCTTTATCAGATACCTTGAAACACTGCTTTCTTTGGGACCCTCCCACTCCTAGACGAAGAGGATGTTCCTGGCCTGGCCAGCAATGCACCTGGGCCCACCCCAACTGGAAAAGCCCTTTCTTAAGTTACCTTTAACTTCTTCCCTCACTAGCCCCGACTTTATAACTTCCTGTCACCAGAGAGAGGAATGAGGTGTCTAGCAAAGCCCTTTCAGCAGGAACTCGGGATTTGTCTAAATCAAACTATTAAAATAAGGTCATTAGAAAGATGGGGAGGTGGATCTCAAAGGTTGAGCTAAACCATTTCCGGCCACGTCAAAAACCTGTTCAGGTATATAATATGCCAAATTTGGTTCAGACTCGGGGGCATTTTTCATTCGGTCGGAAGCTTTTAGAACCTTCCTGTTTCTTTTCCCTTCTGCGGTGAAGTTGGGGGCAGTAGGAACTGGGGGGGGGGGGGTGGAGAAAGGAAAGAACACAGGGAAAGTAATAGATTGTGGAATGTGTGTGAAGACAAGTGACTTCCCCGAGTCAAAGCACAAGCCGTTGTGAGCTGATTTTAACAAGCCACCTGCAGAAAACGTGGAACAGAGGAAAAACACCCCGGCTGGCACACGCAGAAACCACACGTGTCTAAAAGCTTCCGTCTTCACATGTCAAGACTGTGGTGTGGATGGTTTCAGGTTGGGATATCTTGGCAGACGTGGCATGGCCTGGCGCCAAGCACATGCGCATGCCCAGGCTGGGTGCGCATTGCAATGCCTGGAAGACACCTTCGTGCCTACACGTGGGGATCTGCTGGGTGTTAAGGAAGAGTCTTTGTGTCAAAGCAAAGGAAGGCTGTTGCACTCCCAAAGCCTAGCTGCCTACACACACACACACACCACAAGCTGTTTTGTTTTCTACGTGCCCAGAGCGATTGCCACACAATGGAAATATCCAAAAACGAAACAAGAAATGAGATCGTCCCACTGCCCTCCATCCGCTAAAGGAAAGGCTCCATCTCCGATGCTTGTGTCTAGGTTTTGAGATGGATATTGCCTGTAATTTTACAGAAGAGTCAGGGCAGTCATTTCCCAAAGAGTTCTAATTCTTAATAGCAATGCCTCACACCTATCCTTCACTTTTCTCCGCAGTGGGGCTGAGAACCTAATAGGGTTTCCTCCAAGCTGACTCTGCCATCGTCTTGAATCACAGCCCTCAGCTTTCCCAACATCCATTCCAGAGCTAAATAGTTACAACGAGAGCCCACGTCCTTGTCTTTTCTTTGTCTTGAAAGAAAAGGGCTTAATGCTCTACCTCTTGGGTGGTTTCCCTGGGTGTTTAAAGGGAACTCCTAAGTCTTCATTATAGTACCTAAAAAGCCTTGAGTGGATCACGCCTAGCCCTTTGTTGCCCCAGGGACTTGCTATTTGCCCTTCCCTCCCTCTCCAAACACACACTAATTACTGACTTTACTCATCATTTACATCCAGATTACTAAAGAGACCTTGCCCGACCTTCCTCTCTGAGTTGGTCTGTGATCTCCACTGCAGGCTTCCCAAGGATGCCTTGTTCCTTTTGCTTGCAGGATGAAACTTTTGACTCTTTGCTTGGTTTAATTCTCCTTTTCCATTCATTTGGAGCCTGAGACCCCTGTCTTTAGTTTATCACTGTGTGCATTGACCAACTGCAGCGTACAGGCAGAGAGTGTTTGGTTAATAGCTATTTATAAAAGAGATTTAAAAGAAAATTGGAAATGGGAGTTAGTTTCCATTATCAGCCAGATTGAGTACATTGGTTTTTTTTTTTATCAATACAAAAGGGCATTATTGTGGTTCTTTGACCATATTGACTCCCAGAGTGTTTGCTGGTATGCTGATGCCAGAAAGGAAGGGGGCTGGGAGAGGGGAATGGCGAATGAAGGGCTAGGAAGGGAGAGACAAGGGGAAAAAACAAATAGGGAAAGCAAGGGCAGCCAGTAGGGGTTCTCCTATATATCTTTTGCCTATTGCTGTAGTTTAAATACTGCCCCCACACCAGCACTTGGATTCTGGCCCACAGTAAGATGCCCAGTCAGAAAGGGCGTGCCTTCCAGCAAGAAAGCATTGGGTGTCACTACTTCTGGAGAACCTGGCAATCAGGTCATTCAATGTGAAGAGCAAACTTCAAAGAATTCAAGTTCTGTTTATCAAACATTTGCTGTGTTCCGAACAGAACATGCTGCAGGTTCCGCTGTGTGTTAGCTTAGATCCTCTCTCCTGGACTGCATGATGAGAGTTTGTAAGGCAGGAGCTAGCCATCCCCACAGGCCTGTGGGTGACCTCAAGCCCCAGGCTAACAATATTTGGCCACAGTGTGTTCATCAGAGTATACACAATTGTAATTGTGTGTCTGTGTTTGTATGGGCATTCACATGGAAGTTTTCCATGTACGACGATGGCAGCCTGGCCTCTTCTATTTTCTCTTCATGAAAAGGCAGGGAAAGAGAGGCCAAAAGGCCCTAGACTTCAGCAACTGCTCCCCAGTGCGCTACCTGCCTGGTAGCCAGCACATCTCGTCCCTGTCTTACACTCTCGCAAGGGCATATATGGTTCCACCTTGGCTCTCAGGATGATCTACGACAGGCTGCAGAGGTCAAAAGAGAGTGTTGATCTTCCTGGGACTAGAGTTACAGATGATAGTGAGCTACCATGTTGGTGCTGGGAATTGAACCTGAGTCCTCTGTAAGAACAGAATGCTAGCCGGGCGGTGGTGGCTTTAATCCCAGCACTCGGGAGGCAGAGGCAGGTGGATCTCTGTGAGTTTGGGGCCAACTTGGTCTGTAAGAGCTAGTTCCAGGACAGACTCCAAAGCTACAGAGAAATCTGGTCTCAAAAACCAAAAATAAAATAAAATTAAAAAAAAGAAAAAGAACAGTACATGCTCTTAACTGCTCAGCCAACTATCTAGTCCCCAAGTTAGTCTTAAACAAAAGTTTGTGTCTTTATCCCAGAATTTAGTGTGGGCCACTAAAAGCAAAAGCATCTGCCACTTTCTCTCCTTACAGTGTGTCTATGTAAAAGCCCATCTGACCTTTGAGCTACAGAAGCTCCAGGTGGATTCCCCCCACTGCCCACACACCACGTGCATCCAGGCTCCCCCATCCTCTCCTGCAGCACATCACCAGCTGATGCCAAGCTTAAGGCATCCTAGTTTCATCCTTTGGCAAAGCTCTGGCAGTGTGGGTTTGCTCTCATTTGAGGACACACAAGGCCTTGGTGCATGCTTCTTATGATCCACTTACACACACCCAATTATCAAAGCCTGGATCCTTTTATTCTCCAGAGGTTGAAAAGTAACAAGATTCTAATTCTCTCATTTATCATAATCGACACTTATTAACTTGTATGATTTTGTATGTAAATTGGATCTCCTTTTCAACTGCTAAATTCGGCTGTTTCCTAGATTGTTTCATCCCCTTTAGATTGTTGGTCTTTTCCGTCTCTGTTTTCTTACAGTACTAGGCTTAGTGTTTGTTTTCCTTTGAGTGATTCTGGTCTAACCTTTTCTTTTTCTCTTTTACCTTCCATCTCTTAATGAGTTCTGCCGACTTTGTAGTTTCCCAACTCATGGTTTGTTTTGGAGATCCCCTGCCCCATTCTGTCTCATTTTTCTATTCTATCTAGTTTGTGATGAAGTGGGTTACCATTTCCATTGGTGTGTGTGTGTGTGTGTGTGTGTGTGTGTGTGTGTGTGTGTGTTGTTTTAAGATGCTCTCGCTTTAGGAACATTCCCTTCCTCCCCTCCGTTCTCAGACATAGGGTGGCACACTGGCAGCATTGGCTATGGCTATCACATATACACACCACTTTTATTTAAAAACATCAAAAGATAAAGTTATAGGATGTATTCTGAAACCACTTGCATACCTAAAAACACTATGCATATTTATAGGATCTCACCTGAGTACCCTGTCTATGATGAGAATCATTACTATAGTCTCCCTGATTCCTTATTTTAACCTTATTATAACTCTTATCTATTTCAGAAAAAGGTGCTTTGCGGCATATTTTCTCGGAAAAGTCACCAGTGTAAATGTGAGCAATGTATTGACTAGGAGTAGCCACAGAACATACTATGGTTTCCAATGTGTCAAGAGTTATCCAAGCGGGATCATGAGAGGTACAGGAGGGTACAAAAGTGATTTAACATGGGAAGAGGTTCTGTTTGGGGGTGAAAGGTGTTCATCAGATGTCTTGTAGCATCTGCAGCTCAAGCCGTATGATCTCTGCAGCATCTGATGAGCTTCTCTCACTAGCTTAGGCTGGCCTTGACCTTGGGACCCTGCTGCCTCAGCCATCAGTACATGCATTCCTGACTTACATCATCAACCCAAACTTTATATATCACATTTTCAATAGCTGCAATGTGTCTCCATCAGATATGAAGACATTGCTGTTACAACTGGATCTGAAATGTCCCCAGTGGACTGACAAGTTTCAACATATGTCCCTAAGTGATGATACCCTTCTGGGAAGTCATGGGACATTTGGGTCATGGGAACTTACCTGTCAAATGCAGGTCACCAGATTCAAGCCTTTGGAAGGTGTGCTGGTCCCCAGCATGGTTGTCTGCTTTCTGATCAACTAAAATGTACTACAGTGTAAGCTCTCACCAGTGTAGACCAAGCTGCTCCCACTATCATGCTTGCCCTGACCCCCACACCTACAATAGACTGTTCTAACACCATGACCCATAGCAAGCATCTTCATCTGTCTTAGTCATTGCTATATTGCTGTGAAGAGACACCACGACCATCGCAACTCCTATAAAGGAAAACATTCATTTGGGGCTGACTTATGGTTTAGAGATTCAGTCCATTATCACTATGGTAGAAAACACGGCGGTATACAGGAAGACATGTGGTGGAGAAGAGCCTGAGAGTTCTACATCCAGGCAGTTGGAAGAGAGAGCACCATGGGGATTGTCTTGAGCTTCTGAAACCTCCAAGTCCACTCCATGTGACTCTTCCTCTAACAAGGCTACACCTACTTCAACAAGGCCACACCTCCAATAATGTCACTCCCTATGAGTTTATGGGGGCCATTTTCATTCAAGCTACCACACTATTTGTACGTTGTAGCTGTCAGGGATTTTGTCACAGTGATGAGAAGTAACTAATATGACTCCTGGGCAGTCTTCGGGTAGTTTAAGTTCACGCTATTTCCCTGTATAACTATGAGTACTAATGAAGTTATAAAAATTGACATGTTTTTTTTTTTGAAATGAAGGGGCATGGCCATAGTGCCACAGCTGAAGAGGGAGGCAGTGGACAAAGCAAGTTAAGGCAAACCACTGACAGATATTTGCTGTGTGTGTGTGTGTGTGTGTGTGTGTGTGTGTGTGTGTGTGCTATTCCATCAGTGCTGGATGGAGATGGAACTGCTTGCTGACTCCATTTCTCACAGCTTCCTCTCAGCATCCAGCATCCTGAATCCTACCCTCAATCTGTTGGTATCCATGCAGTACCATTGAAGAGATGGTACCTAAGCATCAATACCTTTTCCATCTCTCTGAAGACTGGGTGACAAAAAGTTCCAAGGCCCTACTTCTCTCTCTGTCCTCATTCCGTTAGGATTACTTTCCAAGACTGGAGAGAAGCTACAGCAAACCTAGCCCGTGAGTCTGGATGACCAATGAAGGCTTTTAGTCAGTCACATGTGTGCTAGGTCCTCATGGCAAGCAGCTGGATTCTTGGAAGCATCTGAGCAAACATCCATTGGTCCCACTTCATGGAGACATGTTAGAAAGTGTAAGTCCCAACCAAGGACACGAAGAGACTGCAGGCGCATCCCCACGCAGCCTCCATGGAGCCAAGCCTCTAGATTCTCCTGCCCACATGAAATTCATCCTGCATGTCAAGTATGGGAAAGAACACCCATGTGTTCCAGGTCTGTAAGGAGACAAAGGACCAGAGAAGGGACTGCGTGTCCCTTTATACAGTTCTTTATAACTTTTTCTTAGCTTCCATGAGCACGTTCTGTTTGAGTCCCCAAAACAATGCCCCTGGCAAACCAAACGACTGATCACAGTCTTATCTAAAGATGAAAAGGAGCGATGTTGGTCAGCATGACAATGACACAGTCACCCAGCAAACCACATTTCTTCCTGTGCATTTTTTCCATTTCTCAGGTGCCAGTTTCACACTGTTGACACTCTAGTCACACTCTAGTCACACTGCATTTCTACTCATACGGCTCTTCTTTTTGGTCTTTTGAGACAGGTTTCTTTGCGTAGCTTTGGAGCTTGTCCCAGAACTCATTCTGAGAACCAGGCTGACCTTGAGCTCTCAGAGATTTGCCTGCCTCTGCCTCCCATGTGCTGGGATTAAAAGCATGTGCCACCACCACCGGGCTACTCATACGTCTTTTTAAATTTTTTATTTTATTAATTTGTGTGTATGGATACTTTGTCTGCATGTATGTGCATGCACTATGGGCCCCTAGTGCCCTGGGCACTCATTAGAGGGTGTCGGATCCCCTGGGACTGGAGTTACAAGTGTCATAACCATGTGAGTTCTGGAGAATGAACCCAGGTCCTCTGAGAAGCAACCAACGTTCTTAACCACGGAGCTGCTGTTCTAGTCCCATTCTCGTACCGTCTAATGTCTGTTAGTCATTAGCGTTGGTTAGATCAGAAGCAACAAGAGAAGTTCGAATATTCAGATCTGTGGTTGAAAAATGCAAAAATTTCAACTTCACCCCAACTACCTGTCCTGATTCTACCATGTGTCTCTTTTCCTTGGTATCAGGAATTTTAATTTTTATTTTTAATCCAACCACTTGATCACTGTGTCCAGAGTAGGACATTTACATATTTGCAAAAAAAAAGAATTTGAAAAAAAAGAACAAATACAATTTAGTTTAAACTATACACTTGAAACATGATAATGTTCAATAAAGAGAATGAGGTACCATCTTGTGTCTGACCTTAGCTAAGTCATAGAAGGGTCTGCTAAGATGTGAGTTCCTCTGATATAAATAGAAACCATGCTTGTGCCTACAATAAAGCACAGGTGCGTGTTACAGATGGGAGACTTAGCACAGCACTCGACATGTGATGTGTACTTCATAAATACTGTAAATGAATCTAGAAGAAGTCACTACGGTATCGGTTGCGGAATGAAGGAGAAGCAGAGCTCAGATTAAGGTCTAGGACTCTTCTACTCTTGTTTCCCTCAAGTTTTGAAATATTTAGCTCTTCTCCTGGGTTAAGATCATACCAAAAAAACACATTCATGCCACGTAGGAAGTCATTCCCAGGGTTATTAGCTATTCATAAATTTTTTTCTCTTCAAAATCTATTTTTTTTCCACTTTTAAAAAGATTTTCTCTAGTTGTATTAGATAGTAACTACTTATTTATTATTCTAAAAATATTTTTAGTAGTTCTCTGAGAATTTCATACAAGGTTTTGATCATATCCAAACTCGTCCTAGCAGTTATTCACTGCTGTTAGGAGCACAGACAGGTAGAATCATTATGGAGATCAGTGTGGTGGTTCCTCAAAAAGCTTAACATAGGCCTCTATGTGGTCCAGCCTTACCACTCTTGGGCATCTACCCATACAACTTCATATCCTACTCTAGAGATACCTGCTCATTCATGTTAATTTCTTCTTTATTTGGCATAGCCAGGAAATGGAAGTGCCCTTGATGTCCATCAGATCATGAACTGACCATGAAAATATAGTGACATTTACATAATGGGATATCATTCAGCTCTTAAGTGTAAGCAGAGACTGCACGCTCCTTTCCCAGTTGCCTAGACTTGAATAATCATACAGAAACCATATTAATTACAACATTGTTTGGTCAATAGTTTAGGCGTATTCCTAGCTAGCTCTTAAATCTTAAATTAACCAATTTATATTAATCTGTGTATCACCACGAGGTTGCGGTCTACCAGTAAGATTCTGGTGTCTTTCTTCTTCAGCAGCTACCTGGCATCTCTCTGACTCCACCTTCTTTCCTTCCCTATCTCTACTCAGAATCCCACATCAATTAAAAAGAAAACAAAATCAAAATGTACGTTGATGGAACTGGAAACAATCATTTTGAGTGAGGCAACCCAGAAAGACAAACATAACATTTTCTCTCATTTGTAGGTATTATCTTTGAATTGTCAGCTATATTTATTTCATTTGGAATACCCATAGATATCAGAAAGTTATTATGAGGATATGTGAAGGGTTTTCAATGGCATGAAGATAGAATACACTGATATTAAAAGTTAAAAGCGAATAATGGACAAGGAAGGGGACACTGGGTTTGGAGAATAGATAACAAGACAGAGGAGGGAGTATAGAGAAGGATTAATAGTATTAAAGACTCATAAAGGTCATATGGAAACTGTGTGTGTGTGTGTGCATGTGTGTGCATGTGTGTGTACATGTGTGCCAGGAATGACCTACTTATTTTGAAGTTGTTGGCCAGGAAGGTCCCATAGACCCATACACTTTACAAGCTGCTGCTGTTGCTCTTTCTTTTGGTTTTCCTCCAGAACTTGATGGCAAGACTCTTTTGCTGAAGACATCACATATTTGAGTCATAGAACACAGAGAACTCAAGCTGGTACTGACCTGGAAGCTTCATTCCTACATGCTAGCTTTCATGGTGCTGGAAGGGGCTATACAGGCTACCAGAGGAGAAGAATATTCACCAATTTCTTAGCCAGGTGGGAACACCGTTTGCACAATAATGACTTTCCCGGCAAGATGTGCTCACGGGTGCAATAGTGGCACAAACAGTATGGGAATAACTTACCAGTTTGTGGTTGGATTCAAGTCCTGCCCTACATGATGAGACCCATACCTAGAACCATTACTGGGTCAAGTACATGAAACTAGACAGATTATAGACCCCAGGGGAGAACTTTCCACTATAATCTGGGCGTAGAATTAAATTGATCCCTAGATTCTTATTGTTCTTTTTTTTAAAGAAAATTGTGTGTGTGTGTGTGTGTGTGTGTGTGTATGCAAATATATGCCATGACACACATGTGGATGTCAGAGGACAACTTGAAGGAGTTGATGTTCTTCCTACACTGTGTGAGTCCGAGGATTAGATTCGGGTCGTCATACTTCGATGCAGGTGCATTTACCCACTGGACCACCTGGCCGGCCCTTCCATTTCACCAAGGGCAATGCATTCTGGGTGTGGTGCTTGTTTCACAGCCATTGTGGAGAAGACACACGCCACCCACCAGGAAACCAGCACCCTATGGAGACAATGCAAGAGCAAGAGTAGAAGCACAGGGCCCCAGAGACAGAGCAGGACCATTTCTGAGACTGCGGGGATGGTTTCACTAGCTACAACAGTGGGAGCTGGAAGTGGACTTGGTTGCTTTTCAAACAGGGGAGAAAGAACAATTGTTTAGTGTGTGCGTGGGTGCCCCAGGCTGGGTGTGCGGTTTGCATCCTTTGTTATTTCCTCTGGCACAGGTCCAGCTGGCCTCTAACTTCCTCCTGTCAGACCCTGCAATGGGCCTTTTGAACAGGAATGCTGCACACCCAACCCAAGATTCGGAGGCTCTGAAAATGGTCACTGCTCGGCAGGCGATTTTAAATCACTTTTCCTCTTGGCTACCTTACACCATCTCACACAGCACTCTGGAATACATTAGACAACTTTATTGCCACATTCCTTGCCAATTTAATTTTTGTAAATCATAGCCTGCACTTCGGATTTCTTCGTGTAACTCAGATTTTTTTCAAGGGAGCCTTTGTATGTGGCTGTCTCTGCAGCCAGTGGACTCTGTAGCCATTGGCCTTTATTGCTGCCCTCCATCCACGTGAGAGGTGAGGATAATTGCCAGCTGTATTCTCCAGCGCACTTTCGTCACTTTGGACACTGCCTGGACTTACCAAGATCATTGTGGCAACCTGACACGGGTTATTTAGAGAAATGTGGAACATTTCATTCCCAGTGTCACCTGGCACAAAGAAGGCAGAGGGAGACGTAGTCAAAATGTATTTGCTCAGTGGGATGGGGCACTAAGGCCATGTAAGGGGTTTTATCATTGACCCCAATTTCAGAGATAATATTTCAGAAGGATCTCCCTGCTAGTCACATTATTTCAAAATTGCCTTTGATTAAAACATTTACAAGTAATGCTACAGAAGGCAGAATATAAACATGCCAAATGAAGATAATCACGAAAGGCAATCTAGAAATGCCACAAATGCTAATCCTGATACCTGGTTGTCCTTTGGGAGCAAATATTCTTAAGTGATCACTTCTCTCTCTTTATGTGGGTGGGCATTTATTTTAAAGTACGGTGAGTGTTTTATCCATGCCAAAGTGAATTCCTAGTCAAAGTGACATTGTGAATGTTGTATCAATAGACTGGTCAGTCCTGCTTTGCAATGTTTTATGTCTAGTTCAGGCTTTCTGTATCACCAATAACAGCAATTAGAGATTTGAGATGACTTTTTCCTTTTATTTATGATTGGACATCATCTTGAGTGTCTCAATGAACAAAATGCTGAGTTAATAAAATGCATCTTTCTAGGGATTTTTGACACACTTGGCTAAACAACCCCAGTGTAACAGGATTTCCAGCTGTGTTGCAGAGGAGACTGCATTTGATACAACTTGGTACTGATCCTTTGAAAGTTTTCCTAGTTTGGTTTCTGCTGTTGTGAGGGAGAAGAGGGTTTATTTGGCTTACAGGTTATAGACCCTCACTGGGGGAAGCCAGGGCAGGGGCTCGAGGCAGGAACCTGGAGGCAAGAACTGAAACAGAGACCATGGAGGAGGCTGCCTACTGGTTGATCCCCAGTCTGTTTCTCAAGACTCAAGTCCACCTGCCCAGGGGCAGCAGGAATCACAGGGGACTGCACCCTTCCACGTTAGTCACCAATGGAGAAAACATCGCTCAGACATGCCCACAGGCCAGTCTGGGGGAGGCAATGCCTCAACCCAGGTTTGGGAGAAGTTGACAGAATTAATATTCCCTTTGAAATAGCCTTTCATTTAGAGATGCTGAATAGTTTCACATTTCTTGGCCTTTTCTAAATATTTTAACTGCCCTTTTTACTTCTGGGGCACTCAGATTTTCAAAGTAAATCTTAAAGACCATCTGCAAAAGCTGAGCTGACTGGATAGTGAACTCGTAGATGGTTATTTCAAAATCGTGCAGAACGGGCTCATTTCCCAGGCATTGGTGCATAATGTTATAAACATATAAACACCCCATATTTTCCTCTTTGGGGTGACATGTTTATCTTTTATCAATACTCCCACCCAGGACCAGTTCTGTCCTGCAGGGAATGTCTTCGGCTGTCACAAAGGGGGAAGGGATGCTCTAAGCACGGTTAGAGTCAACTCTGGGAATGCTGCTAAACACCTGCTATGTTGAACTGTTTTTTCAAATCCAAAAATGATAAGCATTAAAATGTCAACAGTGCAGAGGTGGAAAGTCTCAGCTCTAGACCCACGTGTTATTCACTCTTTCATAAAGACCTCAAGCAATGTAGTGTTCTACTTTTCAACCGGGTCAAGCAAGGTCCATTTCTGGTCATTCAGAAAGACCTCTGCCGACTGACTGCGTTTACTCTTCTCTGTACTCTGGTTAACACCCTCTACACGGTTCCATTTTCATGTTCATCATCCGACTTCCACAGTGGCTGCTTTGTTCTCTTGCCTGTGCTGTTCTGGTACAGTGATTTTCGCAGGTTGTGGAATATTTGTCTTCTCACCCTTCATCCCTTGTTTCCTGTGACCCCTTGTCATGAGCTATTGGGAAACACAAGCACTTACTTTTCCGTTCTTACAGTTCCTGCAACAAGTCTTCTTTGTGTATGTGTGTGTGCGCGCGCATGTATGTGTGTGTGTGTGTGTGTGTGTGTGTGTGCACGCGCACACACGCACGCACATGCGCGTATGTGTGTGTAACAATAGTCATTGGAGAAGAGGCTAAATTAAGGTTCTTTGGCCTTCTGTTGTCTACTTCAGCTCTGTTTATACAACTCTCACAGACAACACACAGGAAAGGCTAATGTCTGTTTATACAAAGCCAGGGCTCAGGAGCCTGGAGGTGGCTGGGGTGACAGAAGCTCAGTGACTTTACTGCTGAGCGCCTTTTGTTGTTATAGTTGTTGGGTTTTTGTTCTTTTTCTTCTATGCCTTATGTAAGCATGCTGGGAGGTGGCCAAGTTGAAGCAATGTCCTTCCCTAGGAGGGAATGTTCCTCTGGGTTCAGACACATCATCTTCCTTGAAATGACATGAGATCATGGCTCGCAGATGAGTGGAATCCTAATTGAATTTGGGCTGTTTAGAGATGGAGTCATATGTTTGTTTGCTTCTTGCTGTCGAAGCTACTTGTCTACGGAACAGTTTCCAGTAAGCTGAGACCAAATGTCTTCTCATTCTCATTCACATTTAAGGTTTTACAACCAAGTTAAGCTCTGTTTTGCTTTCAGAAGATTGTACTCCAGAGATGGAGACATGAGGATTGTCAGCCTGAGGTCAGCCTGGGCTCCATAGAGGGATCCTGTCTCAAAACCAAAAGAAACCAACTAACCAAGCCAAGAGAAGTCTCCAATGTACAGATTATATTTTAAGAAGCAACAGGATAATTTCTTAGAAAAGTAAAAACAGAACTCCCATATAACCCAGCAAGGCTGCTCCTAGTGAGAGTTACTAAAATGTCAAAGGCAGAAATGTGAACAAATTTGCAGATGGCTTCTTTACACAACCAAAACATGAAAGCAACACAGGAAATACATGCTCTAGATTCACTTCCATTGCTGAGACAAAACACCCCCCCCCCAAAAAAAAAATCAGCATCGGGAAAGAAAGGGTTCATTGTGGCTTACAATCCAGGCCACAGTCCTTCACCGAGGGGACGTTGAGGCACCAGTCAAGCAGGTAATCTGATGACACTCACAGTCTCGATCAGAGGGGGAGAAATAAATGCCTGCAGGCTGTCTGTTTGCTTCTCACTGCTGCTCAGCTAACTCTCTCGGAACTCACACAGTTCAGCGGCAGACCACGGAATAGTCTTTTCCTACCTTGACTGACAACCCCCAACCCCACAGGCGTGTGCCACCATGCCTAGCTTAATGTAGTTTTAATTTTCATTTCTCTTGTAGATACTTGCTAGGTATTTGCTTTACTTCTTTTGAAAATGATCTGGTCAATCCATTTGTCCATTTATGGATTGGATGACTTCTTCTTTTGTGTTTAACTAATTAATTAATTAAGTTAGCTAGTTAGTTAGCTCTTTCCAGAGTTTGAACCTCATCCGTTAGATGTGTAGCTGGCTAATATGTTTTCCATCCTGCATGCTGTCTCTGCACATGCTTTCAGCAACCCCATTTGTCAAGTTTTGGTGCTATTTCCTGAGTTATTGAAGTCTTTTACAAAAAAAATCTTGCCTAATTCTAAGCCTTGAAGTGTTTTGCCTATTTTCCTATGGTTACTACAGTTCCAGGCTTACCCTTAGGTCTACAGTTCCTCTCAGGTAGACAAGAAAGGGACAGGGATGAGTTCAAAGCTTTCACACATGGATGTGATGTTTTCTAAGCACAGTTTGCTGATGAGGCGCCTTTCTTCCCATGTACACTTCTGATATCTTTGTTGAAAATTATACGACAGTAGCCATTTGGGTTCATTCCCGAAACTTCTGTTTGATTTCATTAGGCTCGGAGTCACGTTTGTTTTTCTGCCAGCTCCATGCTCTCATATAATTTAAGATCAACTATTATTTTATTCCCAGTGTGCTCTCTGCTAAGGACGACTTCATCTGTGCGTCCGTGCTTCCGTGTGAGTTTCACAACCGTTTGTCCTAGTTCTGTGAAGAACACTCTTGGAATTTTCATAGGGATCGCAGTGAGTCCGTAGACCTCTGAGGTCAACAGAGTCGTCTTCACGATATTAAATTTGGCAACCCGTGAGCCCAGAATGTCTTTCTGCTCCTTAGTGCCTTCTTCCATTTCTTTGTTCAGTGTTTCACAATTTCCATTGCAGAGATATTTAGCCTCTTTGGTTAAGTGTATTTCTTTGTATTTTTCTTTTGAAGCTATTGTGAATGACTTTTTTTTTCCTAATTTTTTTTTGTGATAACTTCTTCAGCCAACAGCCTTTAAAACACTGGCCCACTATGGGCGTGGTCTCATGTACCATATATATCCAGATGAAAAGCATGCACTGACCCTTTGGCTGTTGGATTCGGTTCCAGCTCCCAGGACACGCAGAGGACTGGGGATTACTACTCTTTCTGTGAGTTTACCCCGTAATAAATAAACCTTTAGCATACTCCATTCTGAGCTAGTGTGGTGATCTTTCATACTGCAACAAAAATTTTTTTTTGGCAAGTCTGTTATTACTATGTAGAAAAGTGATTTTGTATGCTACTTTGACAAAAGTATTGATCAAATCTAAAAGTTTTCTCTTGGAGTCATCAGAGTCATTTAAGTACATGGCCATGCCATCTGCAAAACGTGACAGCAAGACTTCTCCCTTTTCTGTTGGAATCCCTTTTCTTTCCTTCTCTTGATTCATTGCTGTAGGGAAGATTTCAAGAACTGCTTTGCCTAAGAGTGGCTACCTATTGTTTCATTGTTGGTTTGGAGGAGAGGAATGTATCTCCCCGCCCCCCGCCCCCCCCCCCCCGTGTAATCTAACAGCTTTGTCGTGTATTCCTTTTATCATGATGACATGTTTTTTTTTCCTAGTTCCAGGTAATCAAAGGTGTTTGTCATAAAAGAATATTAAACTTCTTCTGCCTACTGTGAGATGGCATGATCTCTTAACTCAAGCTTGTGTATGGACTGCATCACATTTATTGGTTTGTGGATATTGAACTCTTTTGTGGAAAAAAAAGAGTGAAAGCAAATTGATAGTGTGTTCTCACTGTGTCCTTGAATTCAGTTTGACTGCATTTTACCGAGAATTCTTGTCTATGGTTTTCTTTTTGTGCCATTTCCCCATACAGCATCAGGGCATGCTTTCCCTTTGTGCGTCATGGAATAATACTTTAAGAATGGCTCTCACTAGTTCTTGTTTTAAATGTCTGTTAGAATTAAGCAGGGAACCCATAGAGTAACGGAGGTGTTCTTTGGTGGGCTCTTAATTATGTGTTTAATTTCCTTGTTTGTTTTGGGTCTGTGTAAGTGGTTCCAATACTCTTGATTTAATTTTTTTTAAGTTACACGAATATTGGAGTCTATCCATTTGTTATAGAGCTTTCAGTCTTTTAGAATAAAAAATTTTCAAATATTTTCAATGTTCTTTAATGATCTTCTAGATTTCATTGGTACCTTTTCAGATGCTTGCTTTTACATCTCTAATTGTTTGCGTGTGTGTGCATTCATATGCTTATGCTATGTGTGTGTGTGTGTGTGTGTTCACACTCATCCTTGGAGACCAGGGGAGGACATCAGATTCCCTAGAGCTGGAGTTACAGGTATTGGTGATCCAGCCAAAGTAGGATCTAGGAACAGAACTCTGGTCCTCTGGAAAAATAGCAAGAGCTCTTAACTACTGAGACACCTCTTCAGTTCCCACTCTAATTGTTTTTTTGAGGGGGTGGGGGAGTGGATCTTCTCTCTCTTTCCTTTGGCTAGTTTAGCTATGGGAGTGATGCTCTTGTCTATTTGTCTGAGAGACCTACTCTTTGTTTTGCATTATTCTCTCAGTCTCCAATTTACTATTTGTCCTGATCTCGGAGTTCTTTCTATCCACCACTTTTGTGTTTGGCTAGGACTGGTTTTCCTAAGCCCTTGAATAACACTATTAAGCTATTTATTTTAAATATCTCTGTTTTTTTAATGCAAATCTTTGAAGCTATGAAGTTCTTAGATCTACCTCTGCTATACCCCTAAATGTATGACAAGTTGTGTTTTTGTTTTCTTGATTCTAGGGTATTTTCAAATTTCCTGCCTAAATTCTTCAATGACCCAGTGGTTTTTCGAGAGTGCATTTTTCACTCTCCAACAATTAGTATAGTTCTGTCTTTTTTTTTCTTGGCATAAACTTATCAATTAACTCCTGTATGAACTGATAAGATACAAAGTATTATTTCAATTCTTTTTTTATTCTATAAGACTAGCATTGGGATCCAGAATGTGATCTATTTTGAGAAGAATTTGCATTTCACAGTATTAGAGGGAATGGTCTATCTGTGTATGTTGCTAAGGCCATTGATTTATGGTGTTTACCTCTTGAAGTTTCTTCTTTATTTTCAACATGTATAACCTTATATGTTGATGAATGTGTTGCACTGAAATCATTCACTACTATTCTGTTACATTCATTAGTACTTGTTCTATGAAACAGAGAGGCCTAATATTCAGCATATATGTGTTCATGATTAGGATGTGGTCTTCCTTTTATTAACACAGGTGACTTTCTTTATCCCTTCTATTGTATTTTTTAGTTGATGCCTCTTTCGTCAGTTATGAAAAGAGCTACATTGGCTTCTTTGTACCTTCCATCTCCTCAGTGAATTCACTTCTGCTCTTTGATTCTCAGTCTATAAGTACCCTTGCCAGTGAGGTGTGTTTCGTAATTAGAACAGATAGTTGGGCCTTGTTTGTAAATCGAATCAGGTAGACTATGTCTTTTAATTGGATAATTAAAACTATTTACATTTAATATTGGCATTGAAAGAGGTTTGCTAATTTTGATAACTTTGCTGCTGCTGTTTTCAGGCTGATTGGATTACTGCTTATTCTTTTCTCCCCACCCCCAGTTCAGAACAGTCATTTGCTGGTTTATTGTGTTGGATCCAGACTCTTTCTCAATTCCTTTGCTTGTGCATTTGCCGACTGCCTTTATTCCTTCTCAGTGCTTAGCATTCCTTAAGTACCCCCATCTGTGCTGACTTAGTGGGCTTGATTTTTCAGTTGTTATTAGCTTGAAATATCCTCACTGTAGAGGGACAATTTTAAAAGGCATTCTTTTTCCTAGATATAGCAATTTCAGTTGGCATTTATTTACTTTGATAGATTAAAATCTAATATTCTAGCTGGCATGTGGCACACATTTTTAATCCCATCATTCAGGAGACAAAGTGTCTTAGTCAGAGTTTCTATAACTTTGAAGAGACACTATGACCATGGCAACTTTTATAAAGGAAAATATTTAACTGAGGTGGTGGCTTACAGTTTCAGAGGCTTAGTCCATTATCATTATGGTGGGGAGCATGGCAGCATGCTGGCAGACATGGTGTTGGCTACATCTTGATCAGAAGGCAACAGGAATGGATTGTGACACTGGGTGGTATCTTGAGCACAGGAAACCTCAAAGCCCACCTCCAACATGACATACTTCTTCCAACAAGGCCATATGTATTCCAACAAAGGCATATCTCCTAAAGAACCACTCCCTATGAGTTTATGGGGGTCAATTGTATTCAAACTATCACACAAGGGCAGGTAGATCTCCATGAGTTCAAGGACAGCATGGTCTATATAGCAAGCTTCAGTAAAGCCACTGCTTTACATTGAAACCCTGTCTTAAAAACAAGACATGTAACATTTTCCTTTCCTGGATTTTGGGTCTCTTGCAATAGCCAGGTCTGTTGCTATTCTGATGTGTGTTCCTCTGTGACCAAGTTATTCTTCTTCTCTTACAGCTTTCAATGTTGTTTCTTTGCAGTTTTTGTTTTTGTTGTGCTGTGGGCTTTTGAGGTTGTTGTTATCTTCCCTATATTGTGTGACAGAAATTCTTCTCTGGATGCTATCATCTAAATTTCCCTTGGGCTTGAAGGCCTACTTATTTCCGTAGATTTGGCGATTTTTCTGCTATTTGTTGATTAGGTTTTTTTACATTAATTTTTATCCTAGCTTCTTCTTCTGCATGAATTCTTAGATTTGATCTCTTGATCATACCCCAGGGTTGTTAGAAGTTGCAATCATACTCATCTATTATTCCTTTTCCTTTACTGATGTTTGAATAGAGCATCCTGTCAATCTTGTTTTCTATCCCTAACTTTTTTTTTTGTCTGTTTGGTCTAGTTCATCAGCCATGTTTTCACTGTATGTTTTTGTTTGAATTTTTCATTTCCAATGTTTTTATGATTTTCTGTTAGAATCTTGATTTCTTCTTGACTTTCTCATCCATAGTTTGACTTTTTCATCAATTTGCTGACTTTCCTTCCCAGGTAATGAAATCATTTCTGTGCTTTCACCAGCTGTTTGTAGCCTACTCAAGGTTATTGATCATTTTGACACTTAATCTTTTTAAATTTTTGCATGGCATTTTGTCCACTTCAGTATCTGTGACTCCAATGGTCGAACAGTCACACCTCTGGAAGAGTCACGCTGCCTTGTTTTTTTGTGATTGTCTGTACATGTGCTTTTGTGTTGTGACTTGCACACCTGAGTCTGGATATTGGTTTGAGTTTTATTATAGGTTCTTCTAGATCAGGAGTTCTCTGCCTGTGGGTCTCGACCTTTTTCACAAGGGTCATATCAGATATCCTTCATATCAGATATTTACGTTATGATTCGTAACAGCAGCAAAGTTACAGTTATAAAGCAACCACAAAAATTGTTTTATGGGTGGGGGAGTCACCCAACATAAGGAAGCATTAGGAAGATTGAAAATCACTGTCCTGGGTATTGAGCACAATACTCTTAAGGGCCCAAGCCTCAGTAGCATTCAGAGGGAAAAGTAAGCAGCTGTACTGAAGGAGAAAATGGAAATCACAGCTCTAGTGTCGATTAAGTATGGCTAAAGTACTTAGGAAATGTTAGGCTACATAGGAGTAAGAACACTGAGTAAGAACCTGCCTTCGATGTAAGACAATAGAGTTGATGCTAGCCTCTGCTTCTGTTCATACACCTGTCCTCCCACCTTCCTTAAAATGGTCACACCCGCTCTTCTCCCTTGAGACGTGATCACCAGTGATCTCCACAGGGACAGGAAGCTGTTTGCGGAAGATCAAACCGTCCTTGCTAGAAACCATCAGCTTCTGTAAAACTCTCTGGTTCTCGGGAAAATGTCCTTTGGGGAGGCAATAAAAAGCCCTCCCTAGGATGGTCACTGGTCTTGTATACGCTATGGAAAGTTTCTGGTCGGGGCCGGGCCTCTTTAAGCAATAGCTAGAGGCTACAGCTACACACTGATGAAAGAGGTTTTCCCTTATCTCTGAGTGCTGAGAATGTCTGCTTGGGGAAGGCTGAGCCCCCTTAACAGTAGCAACAACAGTGCCAAGTCAAACAAGGTACACAGATATACTCAATCAAAGCTCACTGACACCACCGATGGCCATACCACGGATGACACCACTGACAGTCATACCACGGACAGCGGCAAGTGTAAGGCAGAGTGTATTGTAAGGTTAAAATTATTTAGGATGATCAAAGAAATAGCAAATAAATGTAATAAAGGAAGACAGCAGGAGATGGGGAACAGGACACCAAAGCAAGGCAAAGAACAGCAGAAATGATCTTTATGAAGAAGAAAGGGGGGTACAGGATGCAAAGTTGAGGGCAGGTTCACTGGTGAAAGCATCAGCTGCGCAAGCCTGGCAGCCTGCGTTCAATCCCTGGATCCTTCAGTGTGAGGACGAATGGAGAGAACTGACTCTTAACAGCTGCTCCACGGCACACACGCATGCACACATGCACACACACGGGGACACACACACACACACACACCACTAATTAAAAATTTAAAAGAACAAGAGATACAAAAATGATCATACAAATGAAAACTTACATTAATAAAAATTGATAAATGCACAAAGGGAAATAAAAGATTAAAACAAAAAAAACTTGTAAAAAAAGTCAAAATTACTAAAATTATAATAAAAATGTGGAAACACAAAGAGCAGTAAGAAGTCAAAATGTTAGAATAGCTCCTTCCTGTGTCATTAGTGACTGGGCGTGGTGCCGTTCTCACCCTTCCTATAGTTTATGGTGGCACTGAGCATGTACTGGACGCGGTTCCAACGTCCTCAGACCCGGCTTCACTTCAGCAGCCTTGCTGCTTTTCACACCTGGGGTCTCTTCTGGCTAATCTTAGCTTTGTAGTCTGTAAGAATCTTCACCACTCTGCAGCCCTCCCCCCACCCACCCATTTCATGTTCTCTTGGGTGGCTAATGTCCTATCCAGGGTGTGTGTCCCATGTGTGCTGGGCATTGGAGATGCAAACACAGCACTGTTTCATCTGGACAATGTAAAACTATTTTTGCTTTCAATGTCCTTAGGCATTAAACACCTCAGGCGGCAAGCAGTGTGCTGGCCTCCAGGATTCTCTGTCTGCACCACAGAGAACATCGGGCCACAGAGGTGACTTCAGAGTGCTCTACCTACTGACCTCAGGCCCAGGGATCCCAGACCTCCCAGCTGTTCTGAGGTGATGAGTTCATCTCCTAGTCACAGGACAAGGCCACATCCTCCTTTTTGTTTCTTTGTCTAAGGTGAGCCTTCTGGTATCTGCATTTTAGGACTTGTATGCATCCAGCACACCACTGTCCTCTTCCACCACTCTTCCAGGGCTGCCACTTACCCAGGGACTGTGGAAGCTTGGCTTTAGCTCAGTTTTAAGCAATAGCTTCTCAGTATATCATGAACCACAGCACTCCTGTCTAAAGATGGGTGACATGTAGTGCCTGGTGTCAGATGAAGAACCTGCTTCAGCTTCCCCTGACCAGGAAGCCACAACTGGAGTCCCGCACTTGCTTTTCGTGAGCCACCTTCTCTTTGCATGTGTTGCTCCCTGTCCTGCCATCCCTTTGCAGTTTCCGAAGCTCTTCCCCTCTTCCCGCCTTGGGCATGGAGTCTGGTCTTTGGTATCTGGACTTTCTCATTCTTCATGCTACATGCAGGTGGTTTCTAAACTGCTATCTTTAGAAAATCGAATTTAATTTAGACTACGCACACACACTACATATATGATAACATGCAACACAGATGACTGATTCTCTAGATTGGTCCACGATTTCAAGGCAATGCAAGTCTACCCTTTCACAGAGACGCACACTGAGATGAAGATGTTGGGAATGAAAGACTAAAGTTGCAACAACTAAGTCTCGGAGGTGAGCAAGCCTCACTTCCTCAAGCGCTCATTAAGCTGTCTATGAAAGAGTGTTGATAAGACTGGGGGGATGATCTGTTGATTCATCCTTTAAATGGGATGGGGTAACTATGCCAGGCAGAGCGGCCTTCAAGGTACACCATACACAAAACTCAATTTGGGGAACAAAATTTGAAAATCTAAACTATGTAACTTGTAGAAGGAAATAGACGAGAGCATTACCAATTAAGATAGGCCAGGATTACTTAGATGAGAAAGATACTTTATTTAGATATTTCTTTTCATAAAATATTAAAGGAAAACAATGTGAGTAAGTGAACTGTTTAGAAGTTAGGGAAAATATGCTTCGAGCCTTGTGTCTGACAAGAAAGGATCTAATTTTTTTTTTAATTGTTTGGGACAGGCCGCATTCTATGCTGCCCTTTAAGTGTGTACCAAGCCATGTATTCAGTTACAATCAGCAGGAGCAGGAAAGGCTGGCATTGTCCCCTACCCCAGGGCTGGAAGCGGAGGGCATTCTATCAGGTAGATTACCCTCTAGCTTTTATTTTCCCTGGTCCTGGTACGGAGCTACTGAAAGTCAGTGTTCCCTTGGCATTGCATTGCTGTGCTTCCTGAAGTGAAAAGTCATTTCACAAATGAAGGAGAGTTTCATTTGTAATTAGATGCTTGCAAAAAGCCCAAAAACTCTTAAAAACAGCAACCACACCTCAAAGAACTTCCCTGCTTTCATGCCGAAAGCATTCAGTGTTTTTTATTTCTAACACAGTAATCCACATCACTGAAAATTCAGAAAATAGAAAAATAAGGGCAAAAATCTTCAGTGGAAAGGGGTGGCTAGCTTCTGTGCAATTTCATGTGCATTTTGTTTTAATGTATTCTTGTATACATTTTCACATATACAGGTTATATATATGTATAAATCTGGTCATTTGAACTTTGTATTTTATCCTATTTTAAGTCACTTTTATGTGTATGAGTGCTTTGCCTATATGTGTATCAGTGTGCCACATGTCTAAAGTATGTACGGAGTCCAGAAGAAGGTGTTGGATCTGCTGGAGCTGGAGTTACAGGCGGTTGTGAGCCACCATGAAGGCGTTGGGAATCGAACCCAAATCATCTGGAAGAGTACCCAGTGCTTTTAACCATTGATCTCTCCCCCTAGCGCTGTATTTTCTCTTCATGAAAGTAAGGATGGGGTGCAGAGATGACCCAATGAATACAAATTCTAGTTGCACAAACCTGATCAGTGTTCCTGGAACGCACACAAGAAGCCAGATGTGATGGTGCACACCTGCAAACTTAGCTCTCCTTAGGACCACCTGGAAGTTCACAGGCCAGCCACGCTTGGAATACACAAAACCAATAAGACAGCCCCACCTCAACAAAGTAGACGGAGAGAGCTGACTCTCAAAGGTCGTCTTCTGCTTCCTGTCTTCACATATCCAATGGGGTATTCACGCACCCATACTGCTACAAATCACACACACACACACACACACCCCAAGTAAATACATTTTAATTATTTCCTCACTGTATAGTTTATGTTTAGTTTATTATCTATCTATCTATCTATCTATCTATCTATCTATCTATCTATGTGTATGTGTGCACATACATGAGTGTGTATACACAAAAGTCAGAGAACGGTGTGTGAGAACTGGTTCTCTTTCTTCACATATGGGGTCCAGGGATTGAACTCAGGTCATCAGTGTTGGTGGCAGGAACCTCTACCTGCTAAATCATTTTCTCACTGACCCTAAAAAGAGATACTTTGAAAAGAAATGTAAGCAACTTGTCAAAATGTAAAAATTGAAAATACCAAGCAAATAATAATGCCTGCTGTGGTAGCTTAAAAGAAAATGGCCCTTACAGGGATTAGTACTATTACTAATTAATTAGTAATTAGTAATTAGTACTATTAGGAGGTGTGGCTTATTAGAGGAAGTGTGTCACTGTGGGGATGGGATTTGAGGTCTCTTTTGCTCAAGTTTTCCTCAGTGTGACAGTTAGTTCAACTTTCTGTTCCCAGCAAACCAAGATGTAGCCAGCATGACGTCTGCCTGCATACTGCCGTGCTCCCCGCAGTGATGATAATGGACTGAGTCTCTGAAACTTAAGCGAGGCACCCAAATTAAATGTTGTCCTTTACTAGAGCTGCCATAGTCATGGTGTCTCCTCACAGCAATAAAACCCTAACTAACACACCTGCCAAACAAACTGCAATCTTTGTGGCATTGTGATCATTTGGGGTTGTGACAAATGGGAATGAGTATGGGCACAGGCTCTTCATTACATTGCTGATCAAAGTTATTTCTGTTCATTAATAACAGGAACCATGACAGTCCCTAGACGGAACTCATAGACTGAATGCTGCCCTGTCCTGCAGGGCTTGAGATCTGACCTGACCAAGGGAATGAGGAAATAAAGAAAGAACGGCGCAAGGGCGGAAATGCTGGGATTCGGTGGGTTGAGCCCTCTGCTGGAGCAGCACCAGCTACTCAACAAACTGAAGCTCAACACTTTGACACACTCAGGTACAACACAGCGGGAGGAGTCAACTGTCTCAGTAGGAGGTCTCTGGAGGGGAGCAGTCTCCGGGCTGTGTACAGCTGGGAAGAAGGAAGCTGCAGTTGCTAGTGTTTGCACACGCTCCTCACATTCCCACTTACGGCAGAAGAAAGCTTTGTCAATTCCAAGTCTGGCCCAGACAGGGAAGGCTTTGGCATCCCATGGACCTGAGGCATTCAGTCCTTGGCATGACTGTGCCCATGTCAACAGTATGCGCTCAGCCGGGACTTGGTCTGCTCTTTATACCTCTACTCAGGGCCTCCTCTGCTCCCCACAGAAGCCCTTCTCCCTTTAGAAGGACTGTGATTCATTCATAATTGAAACAACAGCAACAGCAAAAGTTCAGCAACTCCTTATTACATAGTAGCATATGCGTTTCTTTGATTAACTGTTTTTAATTAAAAATATTATTGCATTTAGAAAAATCACCAAGGCTCAAAGTATATTCACTGCAAGCAAGGCTCTCTTGTATAAGGATTTCCTTAGTCTCTTTTCCTGATTGCTTTACATGTGTTGTTATTAGTCTTATATAGTAATATTGTCTGGATTCTTTTTGTTTATGAAAGGGGAGTGGTTTGTATGTGCTGTATTATATTGTTGTATTATTTTTCCCTGGGAAACAGTGAACAACTATCTATTCACCCCAGAGAACAATGCTGACCACAGACTGGAGAGCTAATTCTCCCCGAGTCTGCCTCCCAGAAGTGATGAGCCCTGGTGCTACTTCAAGGAGCAGGGGCCCCATAGCGGCAGCTTCGTTACTGAAAACACCCAGGTCAACTTGAAACTGGCTTCTTGGAAAGTTTCCTCTCCCTCAGAAATTGTTAAGTGCTTGCATAACCTTGGGGAGGGGTCTTGTGAATCTTGAAACTTCCTGAGTTTCATGACCTTCCTAAGCCTCCTAAATGTGCTTAGTTTCCCAAGGTTTAAAAGCCTCCACTCTCCATGAGGGAATAGCTCAACTCAGAAGGATTGAAACTGGAGGGATATAGCAATACACCACTCCTCCTGCCTCTGGTTCTTACATTCTCTCTGCCCCCCTTTTCCTCTCTGTGGTGTCCCCTGAGCCTTGTATAGATAGATATACAAGTAATACAAATACCTGATTTTTTTTCTTTTTAAATTCTGAGACAGGGTCTCATTACATAGCCCTGGTTGGCCTAGAACTCACTATGTATTCCAGACTAACCTCGAACTCCTAGAGATCTTTCTGCCTCTGACTTCTCAGTGCACTATGAAGCAGGGCTGGAGATCCCGAGGAAAGGCTACTGATGAAAATGAAGCCTCAACTTCAGAGGAGAGGCCAGGATATCGGAGATGCCAGGGCTGTGGGATGGCTACCAATGACAGTGGATAGTGGCAGGTGTGGAGTAGAGCCCATTTGAGGCTGCAGGGTAAGCTGTGTTTGCTCAGATGGCAAAGTTGGAGACATGGAGCTACCCCAGCCCTTTGGGGCCCAGAAGGTCTTGAGTTCAGATTTCAGACGCTAAGATATTTGCACTTCTGGATTTGAGTTTGGCTTCTATTTGACTGTGAATGTACCCTGGTTCTTCCCTCTTGGAGTAGGAAGTATTTAATTTGTTTTTAGTTTTACAGGACTCCATAGTTAAGGACCTTGGACTGTTGTCATTTTGGAATGCTGTAAGTTTTAAAGACTGTAAGACTTTAAACATTGTACTCTCTCCCATTGTGATAGTGCCATGAGATGTTGATGACAGACAAGAAAGGACAGTTTATTGACTTAATAGTGATGTGTTTATGTAACAAGGTGACAAGGTCAATTGAACAGGTTAGTTTTTTTTTTTTTTTTTGTCAGCCTGACATAACATAAGCTAGTGTCAACTGAGAAGAGCGGATCTCAACAGAGAAAATGATTCCATCACATTGACCTCTAGGCCTGACTGTGGAGTGTTTTCCTTTCCGATGATTAATTTGGAAGGGCCTAGTCCACTGTGGAGAATGCCATTCCCGAGCAGTGGGTCTAGGTTATGTAGGAAAGACAGCTGAGCAAGCCATGGGCAGTAAGCCAGTAAGCAGTGTTCCTCCATGACAGTGCTTCATCTTCTGTCTCTAAGTTCCTAACTTGAGTTCTTGACTGGCATTCCCTCAGAGTTGTGCTGTGACCTGTGGTTTGGAAGCTGAAATGAACCATCTCCTCTCTGAGCTGTGTTGTATTACAGCAATAGGAAGCAAACTAGACCAACATCCACCCTTGGGTCCCCTCAAAGGACACTCCATTCTCAAACAGCTCGCCTTGGACTTCATGTCCCTTCACTCGTAGAAGGGAGCTACAGTGAGAAGACACACCATCCTATACCATATGAGTAAAGGCATCCATGTCTGGATTGCTCTCATGGAGGCTCCACCCTCAGACAGATCACACTTAGCAGCATATCTGATCATCCCTCACAGGGGCCATGCAACTACCCCTCTCAACTTATCTTTTGCTGTGTTTGGCACATATTTGAGTACCAATTGCATTCTGCCACTCTCCTAGACAGACATGAGCAAACGAGAAAATGAGTAATTCTATCCAAGGCTAGTTTAGGATCCACTAAGTCTATCAGAATTACTCACAGAAGCAGGGATAGATCATGGGTGACTTGAGGGAGCCCACGTTTCTCAAAGGTCCACAGCCTTTGGGTGATGGCACACAAAAACTGAAATCCTGGAGCTCCCAGACGATCTTTCAGGCAGATCCACTGAGGAATCTCCCATCTTCCAGCGAGTATCTTTTACTCATATTATCTGAAGGAGATGAGGTCTTGTAAACCATGTAACATTCTGAATTTGTTGGCTATTGTCAGTTTCTGGGCCTTGAGATATCCCTTTCTCTCTCTGGAAGGGTAAATGGTTAAGAGCACTGGTTGCTCTTTCAGGGGGTTTAGTTCCCAGTACCCACATGGCAGCTCACAAATCTCTGTAGCTCTACTAGTTCAGGGGATCTCACACCTCCTTCTGACCTCTTCAGACACTGCACACACGTAATGCATTTACAAAGGCCTAGGAACAACATTCATATATGTACAATAATCATAAATAGATCTTTTTAAAGGAACTTGTTGCACTTTAGGAAGTTAAGTCATGATAATGTGTTGCATTTTTTTGTAAAAGGAATGGTGGGCTGTGTCCCACCACCCAGCTCCCAGCTATCTTTACCCAAAATAATTACATAGAAACTGTATTCCTTTAAACACTGTCTGGCCCATTACCTCCAGCCTCTTATTGGCTAATTCTCATATATTGATTTAACCCATTTTTAATAATCTGTATCTTACTACGAGGTGGTAGCTTACCGGGAAAGATTCAGCATGTCTGACCTGGCAGCTTCACAGCAGGCAGCTCTCTGACTCAGCCTGACTCTGCTTCTTTCTCCCAGCATTCTGTTCTGTCTACTCTGCCTATCTAAGCTGCTGTCCTATCAAAAGCCAAGGCAGTTTCTTTATTAACCAATGAAAGTAACACATAGACAGATGACCCTCCTCCATCGTTTCCCCTTTTGCTGTTTAAACAAAAAAGAAAGGTTTTCATTTTAACATAGTAAAATTACATATAACAAAGCAGTTATAAAGCCAGAATTACAGTTACAATATTTATATCTATTTTATCTTTGATCATAACTAAGGAAAACTATAACTATAACTAACCATTCTTCAATTCCATAAAAGACTCCAGAAGGATATAATATTACCTAAGTAAACAAGAAATAAGCAACTTTCAAAACTCTAGAAATGACAGAGACATCTCGTTGCCTGTACAGTCACCCAAAGTTTCTCTGTACCGTTGGGGCATCCATCTTCAGTCTACAGGCCCATAATATCCACAAGACATTTCCATGAAGCAGAAAATTTCAAAGACAGTTCAGTCATTATCTGCTGTGTCCTGCAGAATGTCTCACAGACTCTTTCATGAATCAGGAACCCCGAAAGACATCTCACCTTTAGGCAAGTTCAGCAGTTCTCTGTGGGTTCTTTGTGTCCTGTTTATGCATCAGTCCAGGCAAGAGCAGTTTCTTGCCCAAATGGCTATCAAACTCCATAAGGATCCTCTTTGATGCCCATCTTCCTCTTGAAGTAGATTGGTGCTTTCAGGAGCAGACGTGTCTCATTGTCATGAAAAGTCCTAAGTTATTAAAACATTTAAAATGCCATATTCTGTAGTCTTTGAAAGATACGAGAATGCCTATTTAACTGAAATATATCTCTATATATCTAGAAAATCTAACAAGACTACAAGTCTAACTATTATCGATGATTATCCATTAACAACCTATATTTCCTAATTATACATTACATTTTTAAATGAACTACACAATCACAATACCTTAATCAAGATCAGAAATACATACACATGTAACAAAATTGACCTTAAAATCCATACCAAAGCAAATTATTCATATCTATATCATTTCCCCCTTTAAATGTAAAAGAACATTTATAAACAATATTTGGGAATATGGGTGCAGTTATTTCTCTCCAAACTGTTTTATGCTGGATGGGGGCTCTGTTACTCAGGTCTTTCATGGTATAACCTGTGTGAAGTAATTTTTTGAGGGTGTTCACAGCAATCTTTCAGGAGGGCGTGGTCTGTCATACCATATTGGGATAGAAGCAATCCACAGGGTCTCATCCTCTGTGTTAAACTCTCTTTCCCTTATTTTTAAGCCCTCTCAGGTTTTTAAGTGGATTTAGTTACCACGTTGGGCGCCACTCTGTAGTAAAAATGAGTGGCGGGCTGCATTCCCACCCAGATCCCGACTAGCTTACCCCCGAAATAATTACATAGAAACTGTATTCTTTTAAATACTGTCTGGGCCATTACCTCCAGCCTCTTAATGGCTAATTCTCATATATTGATTTAACCCATTTCTAATAATCTGTATCTCACCACAAGATTTTTGAGTAAGCTAATTGTTTAATACTTTGTCTATGATAATTTCATTCATAAACATTGCTTACTATTGATCCAAACTTAACAAAACTTCTGACATTGAGCAGGCTTTACTTTGGTTAACAGAGTTCTCCTTTGTTGCATCAAGAATATTTTCCAAATGTTCTATCTTTTCCCATTGTACCTATAGATTTGTAAAAACGCATCTTTAGCTTTTAATACCCTTGATATTTATTTTGATACAATGGACGAGGTGATCGTTCATATTTACTTTCTTATTTAAATACAGTTAGCATATTTGTCAAGAATAATAGAAGCTATTCATCTTTTAGCCACTGATATAAAAACAACTTCTGTTGTTTTATATCATGAGTTACCACACATTTATTAGCTTAAAGCAACACAAGTTTCTTTTCTAGCAGTTCCTGAGACCTGAATACTTTCCAGAGCTGTAAGGTAGAAACAATTTCTGTATATTCTCCGACTTTAGGAGGCTGTCTACTTACCTTTGCTGGCGGCTCCTCACTCCTACCTCTTCTTCCATCCCCACACTTCATCTTCTGACTTCAACGTTACTGTCTCTTCCTTCGTTTATGTAACCCTTGTGGCTGGGGTATGCCACCAGAACTCTCTAAACTAATCTTCCTCCTGGTGGCAATTGACGATAAGGTTGTTTTGCCTATGGGTATATATATATGTGCAGCACATGCATGCCTGCTGCACTCAGAGGCTAGAAGGAGGTTTTAGGTCCCCTGGAACTGGAGCTACAGATGGTTGTGAGCTGCCATGCGTGTGCTCTGAATCGAAACCCAGTGTTCTGCAAGCACAGCCAATGTCCTTAATTGTTGAGCCATCCTTCTACCCCAAATGTCAAGATTCTTAATCACATCCTTTTACAAGGGATCAAGGTCCTCTTAACATGACCATGAACACACACACAGGAGTGATACATCTAGCAAACATCTAGCTTGTGACCAGGAAGATGAGCAAGGACTAGGGCGTCAGGACCACAGTGTGGTTAGCAGGATGCAGAGCACATCAGCTTCCCAGGGGTGATGATCTGGGAGCACATGTATAGTAGTGCTGCTATGCTCATGTTTGATATAGCTTATTTATTTTAAAAGAAATCTGAAATAAAATGACAAAAAACTTATATTCTTTAAATCTGTATGGTAGTTTCTAGGTATTATACTCCTGTCTAGATGTATCTTTGTAAGGAAAGAGATCATCACTGTGGTAGGCTGAAAAATGGCCTGGAGAATATGGGAGATGGATCTTTCTTCAACTCCAATTTGTTTCTTTTGAATGGACACAAATATAGGATTGCTAGATTATACAGTAGCTTTGCTTTTCAGCATAAAATCATTTTGTTATTTTATTGCATAAGTGTTTTGCTTGCAGGCATGCATGTGTACCATATGCACGTCCGATGTTTGCCAAGGTCAGAAAAGGGTGTTGAATGTCCTGGAACTGGAGTCACCGACAATTGTGAGTCACCACGTGGGTTCTGGGAATTGAACCCAGGTCTTCTGGAAGAGCAACAAATGCTCTTGGCCATTGAGCCCCTTCTCCAGTCCCAGTAACTTTACTTTTAACTGAAGGGATATTTTGCTGTTTTCAAAAATTGTTGCATCATTTTTATATTAACCAAAATAATACAAAAATTCAAGGTTCTCCACAAAATCTCAACATTTACCCTTGCGAGTTTGTTGGTGGTCATCCTAAAATAATTGATGTGCTACCCAATCAGGAGTATAGTTTGATTGTTGTTGTTTACTGTTGGCTTGTTTTGTTTTGTTTTGTCTTGTTTCCCCTGGATGGTTAACAATACTGAGCCTCTTTGAACGTTCATTAGACACTTGTTTGTCTCTGTTGAAGAAAAACCCTTTGCCCATTTTAAATCATTTTTTTTAAATTCTTTTTTGTTTTATTTTGCCATTTAATTTTAAGAGCTCTTTGCGTGTCTTTGAACTAACTCTGTTCTATTTGCACTTTGTTCGTCTCCTCTGCTGCGCCAAAGACTTTCGTTTGCTGTAACGTCTACGTCTGAGCTTTAGTTCTGATTTTGTGTCATATCCAAGAAATCGTTGTTAAAGCCAATGCTAAGTTTTAGGCGTTCTTATAAGAACTTTAAAGTTTTGATTTTTTTTAAAAAATAAGATTAATTTAATTTACGTGTGTGTGTGTGTGTCTACTTGAATGTATGTTCACCATGTATGTTCAGTGCTTATGGAAGCCGGGAGAGGGTGCCAGTTCCCCTGTAACTGGAGTTATAGACAGTTGTGAGCTGCCTAGTAACGGTGCTGGGAATGAAACCAAGGTCCCCAGCAAGAGTAACAAGCATTCTTAACTGCCACCTCCTCAGCCCCTGAACTTCAGATCTTCAGTTAAAACCTTATCCATTTTGTTATTTTTGTTTATAGCGAGGAGAAAAAGTCACCACAGTTCTTGTTGGTGTGGGCATCCACTCTTGTAGATCTCACTTGTTGAGGAAACTGCTTTTTCATCATTAGACATACTCAGCACCCTTGTTGACAGGAAAAAGAAGCAAGGTGGGGGAGGATTTTTTTTAAGACTACATTTGCAGATGACCTGTTTTTATACATAGAAAATGCAGAGAACTTCGCAAGCAGATACACAGAGATGGGAGTGGGTGGGGTAAACACTGGTAGAAATAATTGATACATTTGTAAATGTTGTAGAGTGTAAAATCAGCATACCCTAATTAGTTGTATTTCTCTATGCCCATAACAAAGTAACTTCAAAGAAAATTAAGAACATACTTATGGATAAAAATATGTTTTTGAAAAGGTGGCTCTTAATAGCTTAGACAATTCTGAGCCAGGAGCTTCATCCTTCCTGACATTAACAAAACCACCGTTCACCTTTTAAAAGAAGATTTTCTAGAAGTATGTTTACCTTTTTGTTTCTTTTCCTTCCCTGCCTTCCCCTTCCCTCCCATCCTCTCTCCCTCCCTTTCTTTCTTCCCTTCTTCTTTTTTCCAGAGCTGAGGGTTGAACCCTGGGCCCCGAGCATGCGCAGCAGGCTCTCTATCCCTAAGCTGCATCCCTAGCCCTGACTATTCCCATTTTGTTCTTAGTTTCTAGTTCGGTCCTGGATATGATGACTGCTGGTCTACTTGCCCTGTTTTTGTGGTTTAGACATTTTGTTTTATTGGGGACCGGAGTTATATCCTGTGCCCACAGCTTCCAGTAGTATTTCCTGTGTGTTTAAAACCATTAATTTATGTGTACATTTTAGCTGTATCCCTTAAGCACAGATGCATTTGGATTTAAATACAGTCTCTAATTCAAATTGTCTTAAAACTTCTTGTCTCCTGATAGTTATATGTTAAGGGTTCTGAATATATGGAAGACTTTGTTGCTGTTCATTTACCTTTTACTGGACAACAGATTTAAACTACAGTCTGCTATTGTTTTAATTTTTAATATTAGAATAAATAACTTGCAATCAGTCACAGTCTTAGTTTGTTTTCTATTGTGTTAACAGAACACCTCATACTGAGTAAATTATAAACACAGGGGTTTCTTTGCACATGACTCTAGAATCTGGAAAGTCCACGAATACAAGCAGCATGTGGGGTGTTTCCATGCTGCCTGACATTAGGGGGTAAAGCAGTAAGCTTAACTTGGGAGGGGAGAGAGGACTTGGGAGCACACTTTAATCACTGTAAGGAATGAGCCCAGGAGACCACTTCAGAGGAAATGGTAGTAATCCATTTCAATGGACGGAGCTCTCATGGCCTGATCACACTGTAGAGACTCATTTCTTAATATTATTAAAATGGCAATTAGGGGCTCTAGAGATGATCCTTTCCCATGAAAGCAGCAGGACCTGAGTTTGCATCTTTGGCACCTACACAGAAAGTCTGAGGGCGTGTGGTGCACATCTGTAACCCAAGTGTTGGGGAGGCAGTAAACAGAAATAGACAGATCTCTGGGGATCATTGGCCAAACAACCTAGCCATATCAGTGAGAGACCCTACTTCAAAAAATAAGGCAGAGAGCAAGTGAGAAAGACGTTCTGTGCTTACTCAGACCTCTACAAACACGTGCACACAAATGCACACATATGCACACATGTGCACCTGCACATGGAAGTCCCACATCTGCACATGCATACACCATATCCACCTGGGCAGTTAAATTTCAGCATGTATTTTGGAGAGAATTTTTAAATTGCAATATCTTCATTTTTTACTGCTCTCACGCTCTTCATTTCTTGAGATGTGGCTACACCCTGTGCATTCGGGGTGTCTGAAAAGCAACCCTCGTTCACATTGACATTCATTTTTAATGTTATTTCTGCAGAATCCAAATTCTGGGTTAGTTTTGTATTTTTGTTTTGTTTTGATTTTTTGTGGGTTTTTTTTTTGTTTTTTGTTTTCACAACGGTGTTCTCTTGGTTATGTTTGTCGTCATTGCTAGTATCAGGATGCCGATCTGCTCATCCGCCTAAAGCATCTTTTTCCTGCTGGTTTTCAACATATCCACTGGAACGCCCTCAGTTTTTCCCCTGTACTTGGACTTACAGTCCATAAGCGCTCATCCATTGCTTCCTTGAGTGTATCTGTGTGTCTCCCCTTTTCCTCTTGTGGGAAAGCATTACATACATAGAAGCAAGCACACCTTCCTGCCTGGAGGAATTGTAATTCCTAAGTAACCTGCAGGGATATAGCTCTCTCTGTGAGCCATTCTGTAGGGAAGTGTGGGGGTTTACAGTTCAGAACTTGAATTTTGTTATTTTCTCAGGACTTTTCTCTCACAGTGGCTCGTAATTAGCGCCCTGATGCAGATGTCACAGGCTGGAGAGCTGAATGAAGCTGACCCATGGAACCTAATGAAGTTATTGCAGAAAAGGCAGAGTATAATTTCAGAGGCAAAAGATTTTGCATTTTTTTGCTATGACATCTTGGATTACTTGTTCTGAAGGAATCCAGAACACATGAGGGAAAACAAGCAACCCTGTGGGGAGAGCAGCATGGCAAGGAATGGAGTCCTTGTGCCAACAACGACAAGGAAATGAGATCTACTTACAGCCACATACAGAGGCCATGAGGGAAGAGAATCCTTCATGTGACCACGCTCTGGTCCTTAATTTGACTGTAACTTTGTATAGAAGCCAAAATCACTCAGCTAAACTGTTTTGAAATTGCTTTATGATATAATAAGTCTCTACCCGGTTCTCAATTTGCTGAATTGCTGGATAATTGGGTGCACAGCACCAGATAACTGAGGCATACTTTCTATTGTCCTGGGGGATGGATATTCTTGGTTAGGACACTTTCCCACCACCTTTTGGTGAACCCTGTGTTTTACTTCAATTGAAACATAACAACTATACTGCAGGGAAGCTTCCTATTCTTATAAAGAGAGTGGGTATTTTAGCATTTACCCTTACTTCTCCTAACTTCTTATGGTAGCATATAGGATTAAGGAATTCTGTACACACTAGGGATCCTGGTCAACGTGTTAAGCTGTGGGTCACTGTCTCTGTGTCTTATAGATCTGGGGCCTCTGACATATTGCCCCTATGTGTCCATATGAGTTATTTTTCTATTGCTATGGTAAAATAGCATGACCAAGGAAAGTCCATTGGCCTTATAGTTCAGAGGCAGCAGGCAATAGGCGTCACAGATAGTACAGCAAGCTGAGTGCTCACTTCTTGAACCACAAGTGTGAAACAGAGATAATGAATTAAAAATGGTGTGTTCTGAAACTCCAGTTCCAGACTTCCTCCAGCAATGCCACACCTCTTAATCCTCCTCAAACAGTGCCACCAACGGGGGACCAAATGTTCAAATGCCCAAGACTATGGGGGCCATTTCATTCAGTCACCACCACAGGGACCAACACTGTATGTACTTTGAGGATTATCGTTAAGTCTGGAGTGTAGCCTCCAGTCCTTGGCATCCATCCCAGCCAACCTGGCCTGGGAGTTGCATTGCTCTGGACTCCAAATCCCAGTATGCCAGGTCCTGACCTCTCCCCGGGGGAGAGGTCAGGACCACTCCACAGGGTATTTAAGTGGGCTCCCAGAGGAGAAACACGTGGTTCTGTGGTTCCGGGTTTGATTGAGCTCCCTGCTGTCCTGTCTCCCCGCCATGCGCTCGGCCACCTGAGAGGGTCTTTCTTAATAAAACAATGGGCATTTTGATTCGGTTTGATTTGACCTAATTGGACTTTTTTGTGCCAGCGGAGCTGCTCTTTTCTTACTTTTTCTTAACAATGATGAAGTTTGAGAAGGCAGTGTCAGAGTGCTGTGTGAACTGTCCTGAAGAACACCCCGGGGTTAGAGGATTGAACTTTTCTGTTCTGTTTTTATAGTCTCATAAAATACCAATTGCAAATGGCTACTTAAGTGCTACTTGCCAGTGCAGGTGCAAAGGTAAGAAGGTTGTGAGTGCTGAACCACTTGTGGTGATTGGCAGCTCTACTGACAAATGTGTGGACCTGGCTCATTTGTCAGGAAGAAGCCATAGATGGTCATTAGGAAATACTGACTTGCTGAAGAGGACTGAGGGAGATGTTGTGGGAATGAACAGTGGTAGATTTGGGGGTTCTGTTTGTTTGAGGGGTGTGTATATGTTTGTCTTTCTTAAAACTTGTGCTTTTAGAGTATTAAACAGTTTTGAGGCTATTTCAGGCCATATTGGGTGTGGTCTTTTCTCACAACCCATCTTTCCAGCTACATATTGTAGGATTTAGTTTCTACAATGGCTAAGTTGGGGTGTCGGTGTTATTGCCTTGAATGAGCCGCGGAGAACCCGTGGGCTGTTATTCCTGGGTATTCCCTGCTCATGTTTCCAGGAAGGCCTTGGCTTGAATGCACTATCCAGTCAGTTATAGGCATAGACCATGAAGCAAAGAAAGAAAAAACGCCCCACCCCCAGCCATCCTTGTTCCCGTGCTACCTCTGTCTCCATTCCAGAGAGGACAAATTTCCTGCTGCCGACCCCTCCAACAGCAGATTCCAGTTTTTGCCTTTTGACCTTCCAGAGTCCCAGCCTGCTTCTTGGACGGAGCTACACTACCAGACTACAGACTGCCATTATGGACCATTTAGCCTCTGTGGCTGTGTGAGTCAGCTCAATAAATCCCCTTCTAGGTCCATTTCCCCAGAGAACCTTGCCTAATAAAATCCCTGGCTGAGCAGTCTCAGAGGACCAACCGGCAGAGACTCTGAGATGGGAGGCTGCGTACCGATGGTCGCTTGAGTTCCTGGTCATGATCTTAGCCTTCTTGATTGGTCCCCGAAGAGTCACATCAGGCCAACACCTCCAGTGTGAACTTCATGTGTGCATGTTTCTAACCTGCCATCCTCCCCGTTGACTGATGGTGTGTTCCCATGGTGTACATAACAAGGCTTGATGACGGGAAACCACTGCTTCAAGTCACGTGGCTGGAAAGTGGTGGACCGAGGCACAAGTTGTGGTCTTTGACTCCTGGAGCCCACAGACTTCCTGCTAGGATACGTTGCCCCTTATTTAAGTAGTGCTGGCCTCTGGTCTCTCATGCTGCATATTTAAGTAGCTCAGATTCCCTGGCAAGTTCGGAGCCAGTTTTCTCTTCCCTGGGAGGTCATTCCTTTGAATAGAAGCTAAATGATCTGCAATGAAGCATGGCTCTTGCCATGGAGTCTTCACAGATGAGAGTCCTTCCCTGATCCATGAATGTGACCCTGGCTGCTCTCACTGCCAATCCTTGGGCTTACGCTGGATTAAAAGCTGGTCTCTAGAATTCACTCACAGCCTCAGCCCTCATTTAAATGCAGAAGGGCATGTCCCATTCAGAATGACCTGCAGCTGTTCTGTGCATCCTGGGTGCTGTGCATCCTGCATGTGGATAAATGAACTCAGCCACAAGCCCACGGCCTGAAAGGACTACATGCAGAGTTGATGCTGTTGAAGTCCATTGGAGCTGAGAGCAGTAATTCTCAAAAGTGGGGCTCCCGGTCTGCACAACATCACCTGGGTACTTGTTAAGGTGTTAGACTCTTCAGTTTCACCACAGAAATTTAGGGAATTGGCCTCGGGAAATCTGAGGTTCAATAAGTTCTCCATGAATCTGGCATATGCTTAAACTGGAGAGCTTCTAGCTTTCAATGTATTCACAAGAGTACTGGGCATTCAAATGCTGTGTTCTATTACAGCATCGGCCCTATACCCAAGTCCACACCACATTGCTCTAATTAAAAACAAATGATGATGATGATGTTCATTCATCTGAAGAGAAGAAACCAACTCTTACTGATAGAAAGACTTGTTTAGCCCAATATTAATTTCCTGGGTACTGAGCAGTTTCATATCAACCTAAAGTCTTTTCTGAAAGGAAAACCAGTTTCCTGTTAGTTTCAATAGTTGCTAGAAGAGGGTGAGAACTAGTCATTCACTATCTCTTAGAGCACAAACCCGTACACAGTAAGAGGTGAAGAGGGTGGGTTGGGAATCCATTCTGACATGGCTCCCACCCTGTAAGAGCAGCAAATTCGGCGACACCGTCCCCCTTGTCCAGTTTCTCACCCTGTGGGACATCCAGGATTCCTACTTGGAGGAGACAAAAGGGCTGTCTGCCTGGCTCTTGTCATTGGCTGAGTTGACAGCTTTATGTCCTCCAAAGAGGGAGGGCCTGAAAGGAGCTGTCTGAGACTGTATCTGTGTGGCCAGGAGGGAAGATGGCTGTTTTTATAGAGGAAGAAAAGCATCAAGCCAGGGAAATTAGATGGAAAGACCATAAAGGTCTCAGGTTGGCAAAACCAATTAGTAGATGTTTATGAAAGATAACCCCCCGAGGTCAGAGAGGATTTGCTTTGATGTGGGTACCCTTGGGTTTGCAAGATGGATTAGCGTCCTCTCTACAGTGGTTAAGAGAGAAAGACCCCAGTCTCCTGCTAGAGACTCCAGCCAGCTGTGTGCCCTTGGGCGGGCGCAGGCGACTTAAGGTTCCAGGCAGCCTATCTTCAGCTGCTGCAGGAGGGGATTATGGTGGCACTCAAGTCCCCTTCTAGTTCTGACAGGCCAGCAAATTCTTTCTGATTCCTGCAATGTTGGAGGACACGTCAGAGCTCCCCAGCAATATTGGGGGGACACGTCAGAACTCTTCAGCAGTGTTGGAGGACGCATCAGAGCTCTCCAGCAATGTTGGAGGACACATCAGAGCTCCCCAGCAATGTTGGCGGAACACGTCAGAGCTCCCCAGCAATGTTGGGGGGACATGTCAGAGCTCCCCAGCAATGTTGGCGGAACACGTCAGAGCTCCCCAGCAATGTTGCGGGGACATGTCAGAGCTCCCCAGCAATTTTGGGAGGACTATCAGAACTCTCCGGCAATGTTGGAGGGACACGTCAGGGCTCCCCAGCAATGTGGGGGGGGGGACATGTCAGAGCTCCCCGGCAATGTTGGGGGGGCATGTCAGAGGTCCCCTGCAATGTTGGGAGGATTATCAGAGCTCTCTGGGATGTTGGAGGGACACGTCAGCGCTCCCCAGTAATATTGGGGGAACACGTCAGAGCTCCCCTGCTCATGGCTGAGTCCTTGGCTTTCTGCACAGTCTCAGTGTACTTTGCATAACTTTAAACACAAAGTTTTTCACCAGCATTCCTAGCCCATCGCAGCCACTTTGAAACAGGAGTTACTCCCATTGAAATGAGAACAAACCCCAGACTGACCTCTGGGGAGCTCCCCACTGTCTGATAATGTTTGCCTTACTGTGAACCTTGGGACAAAATTGATCTGTGCTGTAGTGTCCTAATGGGTTTTCTGTTTGTTGGCTTTAAACTTTGAGTATGTACTCTCAGATGCTTTCATTGTAAGAATCATTGGGAATATCTTCACGACATCGAAGGCAACCAATACGGCTTTTCAAGAAAGCCAACTCTTCATCTCATTGTTCCCACGGAACAAGATAAGGCGCAGATACCAACTGATAAGGCGAACTAGCCCAAGTCCTGCGTATGAGTGGGGTCGGTGCATCCAAGGAGGAAGGCCTGCCGTGTGGCAGGAGACAGAGCATTTGCCCAGAATACATTATTTCCGGAGTTCCAACCCAAGTACAATCTCAGAATCCTGTTTTTCCACACAGTTTTTCCAATCGACCGACCTCCTCTTCCGCGGCCAGCGACTCTGCAAATCAAGGATATGCTATTTCAGCTAATGTGACCTACCATGCCGAGGATGGATAGTCTTGGGATGACACATGATCAGCTCCACGCGCGTTTATATGGACATGTGTGCCAAATGCAGCGCCTCAGGCTTTGCCAAGCCTCCGGGTGTAAATATTCCCACTATGGTCTGTTTCAGGCCACCAGCCTCACACAACCGAGCACCGAACGGAACAAGCAGGTGTGCGGCTGGCTCTTGTGAGCAGAAGGAAGCTGGTCCCGCACATCCCTAACTCTCACACTTATGTTAAAGGTGAGGATGCAGAGAGTAACACACTGGGACACACTGCAGGGAAGTGTCAGGGGCAGGCAGACTTTATACTCAAGGAATCTGCTTGTGGAACCCAGTTGTTTTGCTGTTGTTTTGCTTTTTTTTTAGTTTTTAATACTTTTTTTATTGTGTGTGTGTGTGGGTGGGTGGATGGGTGTGTGTGTGAGAGAGAGAGAGAAAGAGAGAGAGAGAGAGAGAGAGAGAGAGAGAGAGAGAGAGAGACATATTATGTGTGATTAAAGGATAGTTCTCTCCTATGTTGGTCCTGGGGGCTCGATCCCAGTTCAGCAGATTTGGCAGCAAGCTCCTTACCCACCACGCCATCATATCAGCCCAGAACTCAGGCTCTTGATCAAGATGCTTAAACGCCTATCTCCACTCCGTCTATGATCTCTATTCCAAGCCTGCGCCCTGTCAGTTAGCTCTACATGGACTTTGCAGAGTGGGCACGTGAAAGAAAACTTGTCTTTCTCACGACCTCTTATCTTCCACCCCTGTCCTTATCTTGACTGATCCCCAAAGTCTATTTATGTAGTATCCCTTTCTCCTCTCTCATGAGTCCTCCAGAGTAAGGAGCCCTACTGATTACTTTATGTCTCTATCTGTGACTTGCAATCAAGTGCAGGGGGCTCCTTTGTCTCAATCCATTTTTACCAGTGAATCAGAACCAACTGATTAATGTACATCCGTGAGCAGGGTGGGCTGTGATGAAGCAGCTCCTTATAAACGAGTTCACAGTTGTGTCAGGCGAGCTTCTATTTTCACCCTGGAGCCTCAGTGGATGACAAACTTTTGCAATGGTGTCACTGCCATCTGCCCTGCGAGACTTTCAGGAAGCGTGAGGTGCCGGCTTTAATCTCACTCCGAGTCACAGCTCTGACAGCTCAGCTCTGAAGATGAGAAGCAACCTTCTGTCTCCATCCTCTCGGAGGGGAAAAGGGATGCTTATGCCTACCCTGCTGGGCTCCTTAGACGGCTTGGTAGATCTGTGTGAATGGGCTCGGGAAGCCAGAAGACACTACACACCTGTACGACGGTATCTCTCTACTGAAGAAGGCCAGCTGAGGGTACATGTTTTGCCAATTCTACCTCTGAAACCCAATTTCCCCCAGTATGAGTTGAGCCAGCTCCTCTTCCAGAGGACCCTCTGCCTCTCTACAGTATAGAGGAGCTTGCTTTATGGGCTAGCAACAGCTCCTGAGAAATTGTTAGAGATGCTATTGAGGTCCCAGTGCTCATCAGAATCGCAGCATCCTTTAGACATGATCAAACTATCCTTCCCAGAACAACAAAGACCAGTTTCTTGATACATGCAACATGTACTATATGTGAATGTCTCTAGCCATAGTTTATAATGAGGAAACAAACAAACAAACAAACAGAAACCCTTAATATGAACCAGTAAGCCAAAAAAGTACAGCATGTCAGTTTGGATACCATTTGTATGAAATGCGACATTAGGATTTTTTTGGGAGGGTCACATTTATATAAATTTCAAAATCATTGATGAGCAAACATTTGCCACTAAATAATCTCTGTTCTTTCCAAGGACCTGATTGCACTGCAGTGGAACTAGAATTGCAGGCCAGTGAGCTAGATCTGAGCTCTACCCTCCGTTCACACGGGGGAGAGAACCGACTCTTCCAAATTGCCCTTTGATCACCACATACATCCTGCTGCAATACACCTACACACGTACACATACACACACACGCATGCATGCACACACACGCACATGTAATAACAACAAATGTCAGTAGCTGTTGTTGGGCATTTGTCCTGAGATAATTTTTATATATTTATTTTTTTTAATTTTTGAAACTTTTGCTAAGAGAGGAAGGATAATATTATACTTGAAAACATACTGTAAGATTTTTTCACGTTCTGGTTACCCATTTTGCCTTATTATTCCGCTTAATTTTATTTTATTTACTATAAGTAATGTCCAAGCAAAAAGTCATCAAATATATGTCAATGCACAGCTCATAATGAGCAAGCCCATCCCCTTCCATTGCTGGTTGGTTTTAGTTATTAACAATACACGAACGTCAATCAACTTGGTAAAAGGTTACGAGAGACTATTTCAAATCTCCTACCCTGAAGAAAATTGAAACAAATCAATAAAACGTAATGACATTATGTTGATCAGTCATAAATCACTCAAAAACAATAAAGGCAGCTAGTAGAAGAAAAAATTTAATAAAGCACAGAAGTGCATAACCCAGGGAAAGAGCCAGCCTGTCAGAAATGTGTACTTAGGCCCCTTTGACAGGACTTGAAGTACCACAGACAACAAATTAACTAAATTACACACTTCCGAACACATCGATCCAGGGAATCATTAACTGGTGTTTTCAACGACAATCAAAATAGTTGTGGTTTTATGCAAACGTTGTTTTGTTTGTTTATGTTTTCGTTTAATACGTTTTCAAAGGTTAAAGGTAGGGGTTTGGTGGGAATTGCTAGCAGGCATTTCTCCTGCTTTAATTTACTGGGGAAAAAATAGACCTGTTTAATTTTTAATTTGGAGAGAATTTTCCTGAGAGTCGTTCTCAAATTTCAGCAGCACCTACTAAGCACAAACTGCTGGCCTCACCCCAGGAGTCTGGTTCCATGGGTGCCAGGAGGGGTCCAGTTTCCCCAGCAGCTTCCCTGGTCAGAAGCCCCCCCCCCCAAGGGGCGTTTCCCCCGCCCACGCTGAGGCTTCGGAGCAATCAAGATTTCCTCCTATGGCTTCTTCCACTGAGATTATCCCGTGTGGCTCAGACTCCAGCCTTGCTGCCCGGGAGCAGTTGACTTTTCTAGAGTCTACTCTGCCTGTTTGCTAATTAGCTCCAATTGGACAGACTTTCTGGCAACAAAGTCGGCTCAAGGAGGTTCAAAGAAACTCTGACATCTTCCCCGCCTCTTTTCTTCAACGTAGACAAATTGAAAACGAGAGAGGGAAACCAGCTCAAAGAAAACCATCGAAATTAGAGTCAGAAAATAAGTGAAACCTTGAAAATTGCTTAAATCATTTAATCCGGGTAATTAGCGAAACACCTTGAGATAATGGCATGCCTTCCACATACTTCACAGGATCCACAGCCTGTAAGGCACATTTAATCGTTAAAAGCTCGCCCGGTGCTTGCCACACGCCCAGCACTGTTTGAAGCACCCCACCGATAAAAGTCATTTAATTCTCACCAACATTCTACAAAGGAAGCAACCCTCCCTCACCCCCTCCACCTCCTCTTACGCCCCCTCCCATGCACCCCCACACACTATTTCAAATGATGAAGAAACTGCTGCACAGAGAGGTTTTAAAAAATGCAAAGGTCACACAGCCATGGAAGAGGAGGCTCAAAGATTTGGACCCAGACAGTGTGAATCCAGCCTTTGGCTCTCTGTTGCCAGGCACTGGTCATCATGTATTGACTCAGGTAAAGCCTTGTTGGTTAATAATATGCCCACCCTTAACACTCACTGGTACCTGGACATTTCCCTGGCTAATTGAAAGAAAGTTTTAGGAGGGGCCGCCAGACACTGTGCCTATTCTGAAGGGGTCCCGGTAAATTGCAATGTGTATGAGGCTGGAGAACAGTAGTGACCAGGTCAAGCAATGTCCTAGTTCATTTCCTGTTGCCATGTTAAAGCAATCTCACCATGTTAAAACAATCTCACCAAAATCAACTTGGGAAGGAAAGCGTTTTTTTTCTTTTTCTTCTCCGTTCTTTTTACTTTTTCTTTTCTTTCTTTCTTTCTTTCTTTCTTTCTTTCTTTCTTTCTTTCTTTCTTTCTTTCTTTCTTTCTTTTTGGCTTATGTTCCCACGTTACACACAGTTCATCATGAGGGACACAGAGGCAGAAACCGATAGCAAGCAATGGAAGGCCTCTGCCTACTGGCTTGCTCCCCATGGTTGGCTCAGCCTGCTTTCTTATACAACCCAGGACCACCTGTCCAGGGTGACACAACCCACAAGGGGCTGAGCCTTGCATATTAATCATCAATCAAGAACGGTCTCTACAGACATCTCCAGACGAATCCGATGGAGGCATTTTCTCTGTTGAAGTTCCCTCTTCCCAGATGACACAAGCTTGTGTGGAGTTGACAAAAAAAAAAAAACTAACCAGCACAGAGGGCCACAGAGACCCCTCGGTCTGCTTTACATACAAGCAACGAAGACAACAGCATCAGTAGGGGGTGCCCACTATACAGGGAAGTGTGCATGGCACTTTTCTGGAGAAGTTGCTAGAACCACATCATATTGGAGGAAGCAGCAAGTAAGATGGTAGCAAAGTGTGTGGTCTCGGGATATTGTTGCTTAAAACCCTGAACATACAGCTTCACTATTTGATATGGTATTTGGATCTATTGGGGCGGAAGCTTCACCCCAGCCCCTGGCATCCATATATCCTAAGAGTGTGGAATGTTCGGCAGGAAGCTCCACCCCAAGCCCCCTTCCCCATCTCTACAAACTCTGCTGTGTCTCAGAAAGTCCACTAATGATGACTCCTCCCCAAGGGATGCTCAAGACCACTCCCACAGGGTATTGAAGCTGCCCGCAGAAAACAGACTTGTGGTTTTCCACTCTTGCTTTCCTGCTTCCTCTCTGTGCGGCTGGAAAGCCATCCGGGAGCATTGCATCCATTAGCCCTGGGCTTTTTCTGATTTGGTTTGATTTGGTCTGATTCGGTTTGTTGTGTTGGCGGAGAGGCTTATTGGGGTGCAGAAACTTTTCAGTTTCATATAGGAAAAAAGGTGAATGTGTCCCACCATATCTTTCTTTATGTTATTTTCTTTGAGATCATGTATTTTCCAATATCTTATTTTATCTCATTGTCTTGGAGATTTTACTTTCAGACTACAGCTTCTCGTCTGGACTCTGCGACCTTCTGAGCTCCTGGGCCAGAGAGCTCAGCGCACAGACAGAGAGTTTCTGGGGAAAGTTGTGACATCTCATGACATGGCCACCAGCCTGGGAAAGACCTAAGTGACACATTCAGAACCGTTGAGACTGTTAGAGAGAATGGTGGGCTTCAGGACTACACAGGTTCCCTCTGAAAAGTCACCCCCATTTCCTTTAAGAAGCCAATGGCACCGAGATCATCATTCAAACAAACACAGCTTCAAAACTTTAATATAAATGAAGTGAGATGACGGAGGAAATGGTTACTAAGAACAGACCAGAAGAAATAGGACTGCTAATTCAACAGCACTGGCACAGAAGAGCTCTCAGCAATTGCTGCTGGGGGAGCAGCTCATGAGCCGGTGACACAGTGACATCAGCCGCTGCTTGTCTCAAGTCGCCCGCAGCTTTTGTAACTCCAGCCGTGACCGCTCGCCTTGTTTATGATTACCGTAGTTTGATCTCTGTTGCCATGGTAGAACACCATGTTCAAAACCAAATCAGAGAGGAAGGGACGTGTTTTATCTCTGACTCTCAGGTGGCACTCTATCACTGAGGGAAGTTGGGGCAGAAACTCAAGGCAGGAACCTGGAGGCAGGAACTGAAGCAGAAGCCATGGAGGGATGCTGTTTACTGGCTTCCTTCCTATAACTTGCTCAGCCTGCTTTTTGTGCAAAGCAGGACCATCTATTTAGGCTGGGAAACCAAGGAAGGAGTCCTTGAAGAAGGCTGGGAGTAAAAGATATATAGTGGTCCTTCTGTGGGCACCTATCTTATGCCAGGATGTGGGCGTGTCATCAGCATGTAAAATCACTGGCCATGCCAGCACAGTGGGGGCAAGATTCAGTTTTGAAAACACCACCAATGTTGGGAAGCTGCTGCAAAATCATCCAACTTGAAAGATTTGATCTTACACAGGCTGTGTCCCTTTTCTCAGGCTCTGTGTGTGTGCATTTACATGCACATGTATGTGTGTGTGTGTATGTGTGTGTGTGTGTGTGTGTGTGTGTGTACTGCACATGTGTGCAGGTGTGTGCAGTACAAGTGATATGAAGGCCAAAAGTGAATATTAGTGTCTTCCTCTGTCACCCTCCCCCTTAGTTGTTGAGACAGAGTCTCTCTCTGCGTACCCAGAGTTTGCCATTTTGGGCTGGTTCAGTCCTCAGGATCTCGGTGCTGGAGTTATGGTCACATACCACAGCAGTCCTGCTTTCACACGGGTGCTGGGGACTCGCGCTCGGGTCCTCAAGTTTGCACTGCAGGTACTCTACCCGCTAAGCAATCTCCCCAGCCTCCATCTGGAATTTTTTTTTTAAAGAAATTTTGTCTCATGCTTTGGCCTGCTATGGAGCTGACATACTTTGGTTCTTGGTGGCATTCTTGGTCAGGCTGAAGCATCCCTGCTTATGCACTGAGCCCAAAGGATATTCCTAGGGAGGGATTACATTGGATATTTTACTTACTTAATTAAAAGTTTTTCCAAATGAAATATTTTATAATTGAAGTTTGCCTGATTCTGTTGTGGGATAATACTTTTGTACACTGTAAAGATTTGTCACTTGTATTGGTTTAATAAAATGCTGATTGGCCAGTAGCCAGGCAGGAAGTATAGGTTGGGCAACCAGACTAAGAGAATTCTGGAAAGAGGAAAGGTCAGACCCAGTTGCCACCCAGACACAGAGGAAGCAAAATGAGAAGACTGCATTGATAAAAGGCACCAAGCCACATGGCCAAACATAGACAAGAATTATGGGTTAATTTAACTTGTAAGAGCTAGTTAATAATAAACCTGAGCTAATAGGCCAAACCGCTTACAATTAATATAAACCTCTGTGTGTTTCTTTGTGGACTGAGTGACTGTGGGGCCAGGCAGGACAGAAACTCTTCTCTCTTTTCCTGATAGATTCCCAAAATTCTGATGATCTAGAGTAGCAGTTCTCAACTTGTGGATCGTGACCCCCTTGGGGGGGATTAAATGACTCTTTCAGGGGGGTTGCATATCAGATATTTGCATTTTGATTTGTAACAGTATTAAAACTACAGTTATGAATTAGTAACAAAATAATTTTATCATTGGGGGCACTGTGTTAAAGGGTTGCAGCTTTAGGAAGACTGAGGACCATGGGGTTAGCAATACTTAAAGGGCTTTGCCAAGATGATTGTGGAATTGAGATCCCCACTCCTTTGTTTTTGCCTTCCCCCATATTTACTGTCATCAGCAACATCACATCCTTCCACTAGGCTGTTGGACACTATGGGCACGAGGATTGAACTCCTTATGTACTTTAGGACCCAGAGCCTACAGTGTGGTGCTTAGAGAGCACTATGGCCTGAATTTTGCCCCACTGCCCAATGCATATGTGGGAATCCCAATCCCCAAGGTAAGGCTATCAGGTGGCAAGACCACTATGCCCACCCTGAGCCTGAGCTTCAGCTTCCAGAAGGGAAGAAATGAATTTGTTTCTTCTAAGCATCCATACATGGTGTCTCTCCTGTGGCAGCCGCCATTTGGACAGAGGCACTGAGGCCCAAACCCTGCTGTGCCAGAGAGGGTCCACTTTCTAAGAGACTACTTCAGGGCAGGGTTTTTTAAAGTGATATTTTGTTTCAAATTCTTTAGTCTGATTTTTCCTACCGCAAACTGACACTACTTTGTGGTAGTCCTGGGCTCTGTCTTCAAATTATAGCTGTCCTTGGTACTCAGCTGTTTTGTTTCAAAATAATGAATATTAAATTAGCATTTAAATGAAAATGTTTGTCTATGTTCCAAAAGGCCCGGTGCCCTCCTACTGATGTTGCTATCCACCCACGGGATGCAAGTTTCCAGATAGGAAGGTGATTGCTTCCTTCACTTCAACTCGTGAATTCCTGGGTAAAGAGCTGTTGAGGAGAACAGAAGCTGTGAAGTCTTCTGTGAATAATCAACCACTGGAAGTGAAATGTGTCCAATTAGAGGAAAAGACACCACCTCCCTGATATCCAGTAGGTGCCAGGAAATAAAGATTGCAAAGTCTCAGGCTGGGCACAGTGGTGCACACTTGTGATCACAAAGCCCAAGAGGCTGAAGCAGGGGGTCATGAACTTGAGGCAACCTGGTCTATATAGTGAGATGTTGAAAGACCTTTAATCCTACCCTCCAATTCGCAAATCACCAACACAGAGACTTAATATGAACTATAAATGCTCAGCCAATAGCTCAGGCTTACCACTAGCTAACTCTTACATTTTAAATAAACCCACATTCCTTATCTATGTTCTGTCATGTGACTTGGTACCTTTTCTCAGTACCGCATGGCCATCTTGCTTCTCTCTGTGTCTGTCGGCGACTCCTCAGACTCTGCCCTTCTTCGTCCAAGCATTCTCGGCTGGGTTTTCCTGTTTATCTTTTGGTGAATCAGCTTCTTTATTAAACCCATTATAGTGACATGTATTCACACAGTGTGAAGGAATATTTCACAGTGAGACACTACCTCAAAGGAGTGAGGAGAAAGTTGGGAAAATTCTTCCCTATTGTCAAACAGTGTCCCCATAGTTGTCATGAATAGGTAGTAGAGGGCTGAGGCTGGCTGAAGTTGCTATACACAGGGAGGAAACTTCCTAAGAGCACCATTAGAAAGCATTTTTTTTCTGAATTTTCATGTCATCCCAGCTTCCTTCACAATATAGATCCAGGCCGTGAGCAAGGAGCAGAGATGTGAGCAGCGCTGAGCTGACACACGGAGATCAGATTAAGAGGCTATAAAGCAAAGAACCAAATTATAGGGAAGTACCTAATTTACCTCACAGGGAAGCCTTTGAAATATAACAGATATACTAACTTGTCCTTTAAACAGATCTTCACAAGAGGAGACAGGAAACTATACAGGCCTGACTGCTGATGCTGACGTTTACATACCTGCTGGAAGGCCACTGAGAAACAGACTTCAGTTTGTTGGTTTTGGGTCCTTGGCTAGATCTGTTAGTCCAGTAGACAGTGTGCATCTTCACAGGGTTTCATGGTGTCCCTCAGTGGGGCATTGGTGACAAAGCTTCAGGCACAAAGCTGCTGAACCACTGGACTCCTCCTGCCTGCTCCAGTAACCGAGACCACATCTTCCTCTCAGACTTTCCCTCACCCTTGGACCCTTGAACCCTTGGACCCTTGGACCCTTGGACCCTTGGACCCTTAGGCCCTTGGATCTTGGAGCCTAACATCCTTGGACCATTGGATTTATGCTTCTGTCCTCTACCCACCCTCTGGCTTTCTCAAAGCTTGTCCATTATGACTCTTATGCTTTAGATGCTCCTGAAGCCTCATGTCAAGATCTAAAAATATTGCTTACATTTTCTTGTTCATTTGGGTCTTGTGCATGTGCACAGCAGAGTGTGTGGAGGTCAGAGGACAATGTGAAGGAGTCAGTTCTCTCCTACCATGCGAGAGCAATGGATGAAGAAGGCCCTTTACCCACAGAGCCATCTGGCCAGGTCCTGGGCTCGTGCCTTTTCCTCACATTTGTACAGGTTTCTCTTGAGAGATTTTTTTCCCTAAGCACTTGACTTTCCCCCTTTTTTCTTTGGCTTACAAGTCCCTGTCTTATGGTCCAGATATCTTTAAGAGTGATCTGTTTGGATATGGTCAGAATGATTAGAATATTGCACCAACAAGAACTTGAAAAAAATAGATTGCTCTCAATCAGTACACGTTGTGAAATTTATATACAATGGGTGCAGTCAGAGAGACACCAGGAAGAAGCAGAATAGCTCCAGGCATTATACTAGGACCTGTTTGTCCCAAGTAAAACGTGCCGCTCTCCAAGGAATGTGTAGGGTTCCTCAGTAAAGTCGAGAATAAGGCCGTGGGCACAGGAGGGAGGGGCCTGAAGAGGGAAGAAAGCGGGGAATAAGGGAGTAGGGGGAGAAAATAGAGGTGAGGGGGAGAGACAAACACACTGGGTGGTTGGATGATGGCCACCCCATGCCCACTGGGAACTCATCTATGGAAGATGCATCTGCCCTGGGCCCCCTTTGCTTGCTCATTAAAAAGTCACTTGGGCTGTTTCTCCTTTTGATTCTGTTCCCAAGAAGATCTGTGATTAGGAGTTGGCTTCTTACATAGCTTTGCCTATAGGGAAGGAATGTGCTGGCCATGCTGGGAGGCATATTCCAGACAGGTGACAGCTCTTATTATAGGTGATGGGTTGGGAACACCGGCTTTCTAACTCAGCCTTTTGGATTCGGTTAATATACCTCCTTCCCCTCCCCCCGTCTCAGCACAAGCTCTGGAGCTGCAAGGCTGGGAACCAAACCCCAGACCAGTAAATTCACCTCCAAAGGCCACTGACATTCTGCACACCGCAGACCATGCTCCGACCCCAACAGGCATCTTCTCTGAACATCTATAGTTAACCGTGTTTGCTGGTGCCATGTGTCTTTTCTTACAGAAACACTCAGTGACTAAAAAGAGTCCTGACTCAACATGATAACAATAGAAGATTTTCCCTCTGCCAGTTTTCCAATTTTCCCATTTCTGTAAGAGTACCAGGATAGATTCTCGGAATGGACTAAACTTAAGTTGCAGCAGTGTTCAGTTCAACCTAGGGCTCGCTTTTAATCAGAAAACCTGTCCTGTTGATTGTTTCTAGGTTCTCATTGCCTCGTCTCTTTCCACAACCATGGAGCTAATTTCAGCATATCTGCTCAGGCTGGGACCCCTTTACCGTCACTCTGGTCTCAAACGTCACTACTAAACTCCACTTTTAATTACCTCTATAATTACTATTGGCCAATAAATCACACCTACTACGTAATAATGATCCACAATTTGGCTCAACATTGCTCAGATGTCTTATTTATAGTACACAAATACACACACACACACACACACACACACACACTCTACACTCCATCCTGCAGTCGACAGTCACCTGTTGCTGGGCAGCAAACCATGCCCAGTCCTCACGCCTGCAAAACTATCAAGCATTTCTTTTGCCCACTGAATGTAGCTGGGAAGAACTGGGAGGCCAGCACAGGTCTGGACCGCAGGTCTTGCCAACTCAGCAGCTTGACAGGGGCCCGTAGGATTCATGTGGGGGTGGAGCGCTTGCAGTACTAGCAACCTGCTCCTGGGGCAGTGTATTGGAGGAGTGCCGCTTCACACCCCCAAATGGTGAGATCCTTCACGGCATGGCAGTGGGGTTCCAAGTGTCAGCAGCCCAGAGGAACAGGAGGAGGCCCTTTGGCTTTTACTTCTCAGCCTCAGGAGTTGAATAGCATTATCTGTACCATGATGATAATGCTACAGGAATCACCATTCAGCAGAAAGGGTAGCAAGGTGTGATTGCAAGATGGGAGGAAAGAAGGGTAGGAAGAGAGGGAGGAAAAAAAAGAAGCCTTTAGAATGGGAAAGACTTTTGGGAAGTCGCATTTTCGGAAAATGTTGGCTATTACAGCAGCCTATAAATGAACAGATAGGATGACGTCACCCTTGATTAAAGCAATGAACTGCTAAATGAATGACTGATTGAGACTAACCAAATGACATGTCTTCTCTAGTGCAGCAAATGTCCTATGACTGTGTTTGTAAATCTCAGAGTTTTCAGTCTCACATTCAACCTGAGGTCTCCCCGATACAATGTGACTTTCATGGTTCATAATTAGTGGCAGAGTGGGGACAGGGCCTAAGCCTAGCAAACTCTCCTAACAGGAGCAAGTTGAGGTCCATCGGGTACCAAAGAGTGGGCAAAGTATATTCTTAGCAAATGCACAAAATCACACTTGTAAGCAGGCAGATGAAGGAACACTGCTTGCTGGAGTTCACTGCTCAGTGGAGCTGCGGTTACAGACCAGCATACAGGTGGCTTGTAACAGAAACTCAGCAGGGTGAGGCTGCATAGCCTAAATATTTGTAAGCCCCGCCCCCCGGGGGAGACGTTACTAGTCCATAGCCCTTGTGCGCGAATTAATCTCCCGGGGTAATTAGGAGGATGACTAGTCAGACTTCCCGGTCCTGCCCTGAAGAAACAGCAGTCAGGCACTGACTTGCCAGGGATCATTTAATCCATGCTGGTGTGCTGGCAGCCTGCCGTTTCCCCTCAGATGCTTCAAGAACAAAGTAACCTGTTACCACAAGCCGAAGTCATTCGGGTACCAGCTGCAACTGTGAACTGGCAGAGGCAAGTGCGTCCTTCATTATGCAATTATCCATAATTAGGTGCTCATTACTACTTTATCATCGGGGCGTCAGCACCCACCTGTGCACGGCTGTCGCGAGGCCTGGCAAGCCCGGGGAACAGTACTTCAGTTGTTCTCCAGGACCGTGACATCCCAAGCCAGCACTTTCTAGCCTGTGCGTGCAGAGAGGCCATCCAAAGTGACACGCGGACAGATGCCGGCCGTGGAGCCAAGTGTTTGAATACGAAGATGGCATAATGCTGTGTTCACTGCAGGCCTTGTTCACAGTCAATGGATGGTAGAAAAGGGGAGAGGAAACGGGGAACAGCTGTTTTATCCTCAGTGTGTGGTGATACAGCAACCAGAACAAAACTGCCTTTCACTGAAGCAGAGGGCTTAGAACTGAGCAAAACTGGTCCTGATGCTTGGAGAGAAAGCCTACAGTTAGCTGGTTACATCCCAGCAAGAAACACAAGCCCAAGTGATCATACTAAAGCAGAAGGGATTGCAGCTCATCAGTACAGAGACCCAGGGGACACAGAGTACACAGACCCTAAATTTGAATCTAAATCAGAGCCAAGCAGTGACTTACTTAAGCTTCAAAAGCCCGGTTTTTACTCAAGTACAAATGTTTGGTTTGCTTCTATCCCAGAAACGGCTGGTGCTCTGGGGATAATCCACTCATCTCTGCTTCCCAGGAAGGAGGCGGGGGTGCAAGCCCATTGATTCATCTGCTAAATGCACGCAAAAGCTCCAGTAGTCAAAAGATTCCCCAGGCTGGGCAGCAATGGACGCAGGTGCATTTAATTCTCTACATGCTTAGAAATAGCTTCACTGTGTGTGTGTGTGGGGGGGGGAGGCTTGGAGACTGAGATGGTGGTGGCGGTCATGCAGCTCTATGATGACAGAAAAGTAGATATCACTGTGAATTCCACAGAATAATATTAGTTTGACCAGATTGGTACTGGAAAAAAAACAGAGAAGAATTTATTATACCAAATTGTTCAAAGGGATCTATAATACCAGTGTTCTAGACAACAACTTGGCAACCTGATTTTTATTACTTAGCTGTGGAGTGGCCTTTCCAGCATTAGAGAAGTCATCCAAACCAAAATTCACCACATAATTTAAAAATTGGTGAATGATAAGAAGAATATCATATACAGAATATACAGAATCAAGGCAATGCAAAGCAAGGCAAACCTGCAGCGTGTGACCAAAAACTAATCTCTGCGACATTTACAGTTCTTACAAGCTGGGCTGCAGGGCAGTAGTAGAGTGTCTGCCTAGCGTACACAAGACTCTTTCCATCCCCAGAACAGAAAATAAATCTTACATCTACTTTAAAAGTAACACATGAAAAACAAGCATTAAACTGGTCAGTTACAAATATCTACTTTAAGCCACATCTACTCAGGTGCGTGAATGTGTGTGCACGCACACACACATACACACACACACACACACACACACACACATACACACACACCCTAAATGACTCAACAATTCATGGACAAACTCCTGAAACTACATGCATGGGAAGGTTCACTTCAGCATTGTTAGAAACGGGTCACCAAGTAGGAGGCAACCCTGCCTGTCAATATGAAAGCAATTAGCAGCGTGAAAGCAGCCCTTGAAAAGAGCCAGACTGTCATGTAGTGACCTGATACATAAAGATCTCACAAAGGTTTGGATGAGACCAAGCGAAGGTGAAGATTCCTGTATGGGGTGAGGAAGAGGATTAGCATTACAACACACACATGTGCACACACACACACACACACACAGTATATATATACATGAGTAGGAAGTATTACACACAAAGAACTTAATACTATATGCTTTTCTTTTCTGTGGGGAGCAGAAGAAGCCAAGTGAATGTGTGAGGAGAGGACAAAGTCCTGAGTGAATGTGTGTTGCTGATGTGAGCATGGCCATATCAAGGACCCAAAGGCCTCAGACCCAGGAGAATTTCAAAGCTTTCCCCTCGGGCCTGTGCAGATTTTAACACTGTATACAGAAAATTTCAACTGCAGCTTCCTCCTCTGGATGCTTACAGTCTGAGGTTGCTCCTCTATGGAGAACCCTCCTACTGAGATTAGCCAAACCTGCCTTCCTGCCAGCTGCATAGAACAATCCCACCTCCTAGACTCAAATGTAGAAAAACACTGAGTTTTGGGGGGAGATTTCCTGGTTGTTGCTGGTACATCTCCATCAGAGCATGTGGCCCATGGCCTCCCAGCTTTTGTGCACCTGTGACTGTCCTGTGCCTCCCTTCCTTCACTCATTGCACCAGATAGATCAACCCTAAGTTCTACAAAGTCATGGAAATTTTCCTTTCTCAGGTATAGAAGAATTTGGACCCATGTGCAAAGAGTTTAGGTGATTTCTATAAAAATATTTGCATCCTCGGTATGGTGGTGCAAGCCTTTAACCCTAGCATTTGGGAACAGAGGCAGGTGGATCTCTGTGAGTTCAAGGCTAGCCTGGGGTCTACAAAGTAAGTTCCAGGACAACCAGAGCTCACAGAGAAACCCTGTCTCGAAAAACAAAAACAAACAAGCAAAAAAAGAGTGCATGCTTTCCTTACATTTTCTTTCTTAAAATACTAAAAACCACCTGAGTGTCGAATTCCTGAAGTATAGACTAAGGCAGGTGTTCTAGTGCCCAGAAATATTGTCAGATGGGCTACCATCTGTGACCCTACCTCAAAGCCACAACAAATAAAACCAAGAACATCACCTGCTATGAAACACAGCCATAAACAACACAAAGACCCCCCCACGCCAATCGCAAAAATATCCAAGACTTTAACAGTCATACATATGTCTCCAAAAGCAGTACTGCACATATCCTGTGTCATTTACACACAGGCAGGGCACACACCACACACTAGGACATGTTATCACCAATAAAATTACCTTCCCCCTTGACAAACACATGCAATGTCTCTGTCTATTTTACGCTGCTATAATAAAATAACAAAGGCAGGGTACGTTATCTAGAACATGGGTTTTTCAGATCACGATTCTGGTGGCTGGAGCCTCCTAATAGCATAGCACTGACATTCTGGTAGGGCCCTTGACTGTGTCAACAGACAGCAAAGAAATGAAGAGGAACCGTCCTATGTGAAGGAAGGGCCGAGGCATGGGTAATTTCACTTTATAACAACCTGCTCCCTGGCTGGGGATATAGCTTAGTATAGAGTGATTGTGTATAATATTCTAGACCCTGGGTTTATTTCCTGGAACTTGAAAAAAAAAAGAAGAAGAAATAAAACCACAAAATAATCTAACCACAAAAGACTTGCCCTGCTCCTGCAAGACAGCGTTAATGAGTTCATGAGGGTACAGTCCTGGATTAGCGTGCTTCCTCTAAAGGAACAGAACTGACAGGACAAACATATTAATGAGGAATTTAATGTATCGGCTTACGTGCTATGGTCTGGATATAGTCCAGGTCATCTCGCAATGGCCATCTCACATGGGTGACGCTGAAAATCAACAGTTGTTCAGCCTAGGAAGCCGGGTGTCTCAGCAGTCCCATTCCGACACTGAAGGCCTGGAACATTCTTAAAGAGCAGCTTGTCTCCAGTCCAGGTTAAAAACCTAAGAGAGGCGGTTCTAATGCCAGGGAAGAAATCATTATTAGCAGCAATGGGATAGGTGAACTGGCCATCAGGAGTGGTGGGTGAGGAAGCCAAATAAAAGCAGCACAAAACTTGCCCCCTTCCAAGTCATTCACCACCCCCAGAGGGTGCCACCCTCACTTAGGGTGGGTCTTCCCATAACAATCATGGCACCTCTAAAACATCTATTGATTCTGTCCATTTCCATTCCTCTAGGGAACCCTGACTACCAGAGATTATGGCACTAGGAGTTGTTCTGGAGACTCAATTGTAGGAATGAATTTCTCCAGTGGTCTTGGGATCTGAAGCTGTTTCTCCAACCCAACAGGTTTGCATTGGCTGAAGACTCCTCGGGTAACAAAGAGAGCAGGGAGGGTGTGCACTATTTGAAGGACTATGCAAGACACATGCATTTGGTGACCCTGGCTGCTCTCTTGTAAGCGGCAGCGCATCTGAGGGTTCTTCTGTACATAAAACCTTTGAACAAGTGTGGAAAAGAGAAGATAATGATGCTGGCTCGTTGCTTCTGGCATCCCTGGATGACATGGCAAAGGAAACCAATGAGCTCCGTGCTAAAAAGGCAGCCAGTTCTGGCTGGAGAGATGGTTCAGTAGTTAAAGAGCACAGACTGATTTTCCAGAGGACCCAAGCTGGATTCTCAGCACTCACATGGTAGCTAACACCTGCCACTCCAGTCCCAGGAAATGCAAGACTCCCTCCTGCCCTGTGGATGTACTACATGCACATGGTGCACAGACAAGCATGCAGGGAAACACCATGCACATAAAATGTAAATAGTACCCAGCTCCAGATGCAAATAAACATTCTGCAGGCTTCTATGTGTGGGCTGAAGGAGAATCTTCTTGCCTGCAGCCAGAGTCCAAGTAGCTGAAAACAAAGCCCAATCCCCATCATGAGATTGGCTGACTTGCAATGTCAAGCCTGGATGCCTTTTGAGGGGGCTTATTAGGAAGTGAGCATATGGCCTGGGTATTTCTTCTGATTGGAAAACCTGCCCAGGCAACTCTGTCGTCTTCAAGCATTAGGCAAAATGTCCCTGCGGGCCACTCTTCCCACCCCAATTAACACTCGGCTGCCCACGGATTTCCCTTTCAGCCTGGTTCTAATTTCCAGCCACCCCCATAGGTTTATCATCTTCCAACAGGCAATTAAGTTGCATGTTTTGTTTATGCTTATTGGCAATTTTCCCCTCTGTGTACAGGTTCATATGTAGCACAAAAATGCCCCAGTGGTCCACAAACTACATGAAGGAGATCTTATTTCATGATTTTTGATCTTGGTGATGGCGAGAGTCATGGCCAGCAGCAGTGATGGACACACTTGACAGCTTACCCAGGCTCCCCTCAGTGTCTGTAGCCTTGAATGTTACCTCAAGATAAAGGCAGAAGGCTTTGGGCCTCTATTTTGAATATCCTACTTTCATTGAAATGGAAATGCCCACTAGCATCCATTCCCTCTATGTACTATTCTTATCAAAATTAATTGGGATGAATTGGCAGTGACCTTGATCCTTTGGTGAGAGCAGGGACTGGACAGGGAAAGACCTGGGGAGAAGCAGTGAAGCCTTCGCCAGGGCTGACAACATTAATGAAGGCCGTGAGGGTAGCAGTGAGCAAAGTTGTAGGAGGAAGCCGCTAGTTAGTTCCTGGCTGCTTAACCCCGAAATAATCACATAGAAACTATATTATTTAAATCACTGTGTGGCCCATTAGCTCTAGCTTCTTATTGGCTAACTCTTACAACTTAATTTTACCCATCTCCATTAATCTGTGTATCACCACATGGCTATGGCTTACTGGGTAAAGTTCCCAGTGTCTGTCTCTGGCGGGGCTACAAGGTTTCTCTCTGGCTCCATCCTTCTTTCTCCCAGCATTCAGTTTAGCTTTCCCTGCCTACCTAAGTTCTGCCCTATCAACAGGCCAAGGCAGTTTCTTTATTCGTTAACCAATAAAAGCAACACATAGACAGAAGGAGCTCCCACATCACAAAGTCGCTGAAGCCACGGGACTTTAAGCTCCAGGATGCCCCATCTTGCCCTTTGCCATAAAAACAACAGAGTTAAATTGAGGATTGTGACCCATTGCCATTCATAAACATTAGCAACAAAGAAGAAAAGACCTCAGAGGCAGTCTTGGTCACTAATATTTAAGTTGTTTTCCCCAGATTGAACCTTAAATTTGTTAGCCACTGAGGGCAAGACCTAGACTACGGAGGTCTCATTTAACCAGTGTTTCTGAAGGCCATTAGATACCACTATCTCCACCTATGTATTTGAAGCCCAGACTCTGAAGACTGGGGAGTGGGGGCACTTGCAGTATCTTGAGTTTATCTTGGTAATGTAGACAGCACCAGGCTCCTGTTTCCCCACAGGGTACGATGTAAGAGAAGATAAAGTGTGAAAGCCAAGGTAAAGAAAGTTCTCTTCTGTGTTCTTTTTCTTATATAGAACTCTAACAGCTGCTGGGAACCATTGTGTGCTTACCAAGGGTTAGGTGTCATATAGATGACTCAGGCCATCAGCTGAGATCCAGTTGAAAAACAAGAACAAGAAAGATTGTCTTCAAGCCTGTGGGTTCCATTTGGGTTCAGTGCAAGATCTTAAGTCTACCTTCTGCTTCTGAGACTTTCTATAGATACAGGCTCTTTGTTATGATGTATTTTTGATAGCATAGGATTAGTTGCTTTGGAGCAGTAGAGTCTGAGGAAGGGTATTGACTCTTGTGGAGTGTCAACTACTCACAGGACAGCATGATTTCTCATATACTGTTTTAATTCTATCACTAACCATCTCTGGCAGAAAATATTTGTCTTGTTGATGATGCTTTTAACTACAAACACTACAGCCAGGAGTATAGTTGGTCTGTGTTCCCCAACATGAGGACTATGGGTTTAGAACTTGCTCAGACATTCAATAATTGGTACCATTGATCATTCATTCATTCATCAAAGAGTTACTGGGTTTCTGGTCCAAACAAAATACCATGTAAGATTAAAGATGCAGAAGTTATTTCTTTCATTGAATGATATTGGCCATTAAGAGATCCAGACCTCACTCTTACATGGAATTTTAATCTATTGGGAAGGACAGTGTTTAATATAAAATAGTGAATAAATGCACAAATTTGGAACTGTGATAAATGCTATAAATGGAAAATTCAATGAGAGGAAATGAGATGGATGTTTAATTTCAGAGCATCATTAGGAAGAGGACCGTGAAGTGAGAGGACAGGAAAGCAGACCAGACATACACATTTGCTATGGGAAACCTTGAAGTCCAGAATGCATGAGGCAGAAACAAAGAAGGTGGCTAGAAACCATTGCTGATCGTTTGGGAAGGTGAAGCTCAAGACGTGGAAAGCAGACTATGGGGAGCAGAGTCGGCCATGAAGTCATTTAGGATGTCATCACGGAGCTGTCGTGGAGCTACCAAAGATGAGGATGTGGAAAGGATTTGCACTTGCTTATGAAGTTGGAGCCAGGCTCTCCTCTCTGTGAGTGGCTGTATGCACACGCACAGGTGCCCGCAAGTGCCCAAGTGTGCGCCCACTGAGTAGTTTCAGGCTTTGTTAGTGTATTAAGTGGTGGCAGAAGGCCTGATCAAGAAATTAAGTTTGGGCACCTGGTAGAATACGGCATTGCCTTCTAAGGTAGGGAAGTCAAAAGCAAACTTGAAGGAAATTTGGTTAAGAGGAAATCAGAGTTCAGTGGGAGAATGTGGGGGTGGTTCCTCTAGGAAGACCCTGTGTGGGTCTGGTGTTCATAAAATTGGTCTGTTCTGGGGATATGAATTTGTAATTCTTAAGGGTACAGCGTGTTGATTAAGAATATGAGTTAGGAGCTGGGGGGCAGGGCAGAGTAGCTCAGTGGCAGAGTACTTGCTTATCATGGCCAAATCCTTGAGTTACATCCCCGAGATCGTGAATGCACACACATACAGAGACAAACACCACTGTTCCTCAGCATTTTTTCACCTGGATTCTAGGGATGGGACTGACTTCAGGTCCTCATGCTTGGGCAGCAAGCACTTTATCAACTTCACTATCCCCCTCGCTGCCTGTTTGTGCTAAGCGTTGACACTAGGGACTCACACACACTAGACACATGCTCTGCTGCTGCGCTGTGTCCCCAGCCCTGGTTTCAGATCCTATAAATGGAGAGAATGTTCGCAATCACCCAAAGTTATAAGCTAACTATGCAGAGAATTTGACAGATATTGTCAATAGCGGTGAAGTGATTTTTACATAGATGATGTTTAACCACAAAGAATGCTAAACTTCCTAAGGAGAGGGTAGAGCCAGAAGGAGACCTAGTCTCTGATCCAGAAAAGCCCATCTGGAAATAGAAACAGATTTCAGACAATGTCACGTCATAAGGGCCAAAAGAAGAGAATGTTTGGAAAGAGAATGTTCTAGAAGAATGCAGGAGTCAACTGGGAGACCCTGTAAAGATTAGAAAGTATCTCTGGCCCAGCCATAGATTGCAGTGCATGCTTTATCCGGAGAATACTCACGGAAGTAAGTAAGGCAGGAGTGTAGGGCTGACTGGAGGTGGAAGCAGAGGTGGAGGGCAGCTGGAGGGCCTTTGAACTTTGATGGTGAGTGTTTGAATAGAGACAACGAAGAAGATAGGGCATGTGTGAAAAGGGGAAGGGGAACAAAGCCATGGAGCAGACACAGTGCATGGAGTGGATCTCAGACTTGAAGTGAGGAAAATACCCCACTGTCGCATGACAGGGAAAACAGACCCAAGAGGGTTTCAAACCAAAAGTCAGAGGCGCGAGACAGTGGCGAGGAATCAGCTTTCCCCTCAGACAGCAGAAGACTCCGGGAAACACATTTGTGACTTTGGCTAGGCTCACCTTCGCTCCTCGTGTGCCCATTTGCTCAGTGAGTCCTCTTACTCAGCAGCGTTCGGTAACTCAAACTAAGGAAGGAGAGAGGCACGAGGGAATGCTTGCCAGGCCTGAAGAGACAAGGCCAGGCAGGCAGGTCACAGAAACGCTCTGTGAAAGAATTAAGGAAAGACGAGAATTTACTTAGTGTGAGGCAAACTTGCAGAGGGGACAGAGGGAATATTTGGGAAGAAATAAGACTATGGGAGATTAAGACTGAAGAAACGGCCACGTAAGGATAGTAAGGAACACAGGGGGTGATACAAGCGCGAGGGTGTTAGGTTAATGTCCTACAGAGTGCCACAGGGCTCCAGTCATAATGTTGTTAGGTATGTTCATTCATTAAGTGAAAAGATTAGATGCAGAAAGGAGCACCGGGTGATGTGATGTGTGCTCACATGCCTAGACCCAAATATTTACTAGGTAGTGTGTGTCCTATGTTAGACTGTGATATGGATATTGTATGGCAAGGCATTGTGTTTGTCTCTATATGTAGTGATTTACCTAATATCCATAACCATCTAAGGACGTTGTTATTATTCCTATGTGACTTTTATTTTTTTTTCTGAATATGTATATCCATGTATGTGTGTGGATGTGTGTATAGGTATATGTACGCATGTATGTATGTACATGTGGAGGCCAGAGATTAATATCTGGTGTCTTCCTAAGGATTTTTCTACCTTTGATTTTTATTTTATTTTATGTGCATGAGTATCTTGCCGGTATGTACTTCTGTGCACCATCATGTGTGTTCAGGATTCTCAGAGACCACAAGGGGGTGTGTGATCTTCTGGAAATGGAGCTAAATATGCTTGTGCGCAGTCACGTGAGTGGCAGGAACAGAGACCAGGTCCTCCGCAAGCACAACATACCTGAGCCATCTCTTCAGCTCCTACCTTATTTTTTGAGGCAGGGTCTCTCACTGAATGTGGAGCCCACTGATTTGACTATACTGACTGGCTGGCAAGTCCAGTATCCTCCTGTCTCTGCCTCCCCAAATCTAGGATTCCAGGCGTACCTGCTTTTGAGAGGGTGTTGGGACTCGAACTCAAGTCCTCATGCTTGTGTGGCGAGTACTTTACCAAATGGATAAATTTTTGTTGTTGTTGTTGTTGTTGTTGTTTTGACTAGAGACCTTGAGGGATTGCTCAAATTCACACACAGTGGAAATGTTAGGACTGAGCTTCTGACCTGGAAATCTAACTGAAGGCTCAGCTCTCCCTGTTGGAATAGCCCCTGGTGACAAGTCTCTGTGACCAGCATCTGAAGGCAGATGCTGGGTGCAAAGGAACCTCTAGTTATTTTAACATCACTTTCTAGACAGCTGTACACGTTGTCCCAAGACGCACTTCACATCATTTCATAGAAATTCTGAATCTTTATTTAAATGTCTACTAATGTTATGCGCGTACGTGTCCATCTCCCCTCCCCGCTTCCTCTGTCAGTGTGGTTCGCAGTAACTATTCTAGTGCGTATATTTGCGAATCTATGTAAAGGTTCTATCAACAGGATAATTCCAACTGTGTAGTGGCTGAGTTAAAGAATGCATGTGTTTTCTTTCACTACATAGCCAAACGTTAGTAAGAAATGTCTGTTCCTCCTGTGGGGATCAGAATGTGTGGGTTTCTCCACCTTTGTAACACTGGGTATGAACTAAGTTTCTGATACGAGGAACACAACCCCCTCATTGTTCTATGTTACTTTTGTTCAACTGAGTTTTGCCACAGAGGTGGACCTTGGCGCCTCTGTCACTTCGGTCAGCTTTCTTCCTGTTGTTTTAAACCCCCACTTGCTCACTGAGAAGTCTTCTGAGGCCGGAGAACCACAGTAATGTTCTTCTGTGGGCCACGCTAGTGCTAACAGGCCACGTTTGGAGCAAAGGTCTCTCGGGTTTCCACATCTGCAACTTTGTACAGGCCTCACCTCTGAAAAGCCTCAAAGTGTGAAGCCAGGCTTGGCCTAATGAGAATTAGCAAGACAAAGAGCCGGCAAGGGGCGGAGCTGTGAGGAGCTTTAATGTACTGAAGATTTATGAGCCCTCATGGATCTGCCCAACCACCCATTTTCTATCCTCTCTGCCCACATCCCAAATGGGCTGGCTTTGTTCGGATGTGATGGTCATTTAGAATTATCCAGCAACAAATCTCACCACTTAAAAAGGCATACCGACGGGAGCGGAGCTGCTGGGGAGAGTTCATGCTCTGTCCACAGAAGCCCAGAGCTGGAGAGACAGAATGTGGGAATGTCCCCCCTTGACTTTTGTTTATGGTTGCGGCCCTATAACGCTGCTTGTTTACTTGGGCACGTGAATACAGCCTTCCAGAGGCCTGGATTTTGCTGGGTTGAGTCTCAGAGAAGCAATGTCCAAATTTTCAGACTCAATGGAGCAAATCCAAGACCACTGCAAAGCTCAGCTGTCAAGTGTAAGATCTCTCTGTGGTAATACAAATGTGAAGACAGCTTCTCCCCATTTCCAACAAAAGGTAAAAGCTACTGGGGCCTGGTTTTCCATTTAGCCCTAGGCTTCAGCTCATTACCAAGGTGCTAGAGAATCCTCCCACGTTTCATCACCAGAAATTTGCAGGTCTTAACAAGTTCCTATTTACCCATCTAGGCAATGGGTAGATGTTGCAAGCTTCATGATGGGAAGGCTCATGGATTACCCCTAACCCTCCTCTGTGTAAGTCAGTGTTCACAGATGTTACAGGAAACAAAGGGAAGGCCTTATCACCACCTGAGTCAGTCGGAAATAGTAACACGGCTCACACCAAACTCTGAAGAAGCCTTTCTGCGAAGGTCACTGGACACAGAGTCTATGAAATGGTGTATCTATCACAGATTTAAACCAATTATAAAGCAAGTAAATAAAAGTAGATTTGTGCTCTTATTAAAAAAAAACAATACAACACGAAGAGGGCAGAATTACTCTTTCAGAAAGAACTAAGAAGGAATTATCCCTGGAAGCAGTCAGCTAAACTAACTAAGCAGACTCCCAGAGAGAGACAGAAGGCAGGAATACTTCATAAGCCAGCTTTGCTCTGCACCAGGGCGGTGGCATCGCGGCATCCTACAGTCTGCCCTCTGGTAAGGAATCCAGAGAGAGCAAGATGCGTAGGGACTCTGCATCAGGCCTGCCTGAGAATTCTCCTCAACTTCTAGGACCCAAAGCTTGAAAACGACATCCAAGCTGTTTGTTTCCCTCTCAGCACAGAACCATGTGTTGGACTGTGGGTTGTCAGACATCATTCCTAATCTGTCACTGCTGGAATCAATGCGACAGCCGACAGTCCTCAATTAATGCAAATGAAGCCAGTTGTCTTGTCTGTAACTGTCTCAACCAGCACAGCGCCTGTCTTTGGTGACAGAGCATCCCAGACTCCTTACTCCGCTGCCCTAAGGGCCCAGCCCTGGCTTCATGCTTTATCGCTTTCTTGTGGCTTTTATCCACACAACATTAAAGAGACTCTCTTCCCTTTATGCAGGCAAATAAAAAGTAGACTTAGAGAACAAAGATGAAAAGAGACATTCCACCGACGGAGTACTTCAGAATCCAGCGGCTTTGTGTGCAGACGCTGGCCAAGTTGAAAGTTGCACTGGCTTCTTTGACATCAGAAACTCATACCGAGAGAGAGAGAGAGAGAGAGAGAGAGAGAGAGAGAGAGAGAGAGAGAGAGAGAGAGAGGGAGGGAAAGAAACAGAACATGTTCCCGTAAGGACCTGAAGTACATTAAAATGAAACAGTGCCATTGGCTGCTCTTGCGAAGGGATTTCCAGGCCTTGGCTAAGAGGGAAGAGGAGCTCATGGACTGCAGGCTGCCACCTACTCTCAAATCTGATTCCTGTTGAAGGACATTGTCCCCAAGTGCAGAGCAGGTAGCGGAGTCAGAATCCCGACCAGAGAAGCAGACTGGGCCTGGCTGTGGTGAACTGCAGAGGCTGATCTGAGCTTTCCTAAGCAGGGAGTATTCAAGCAGTGAGCATTCACTTAGTTTCCCAAATGAGGACCCTCAGAGCTCTCCAGAATCTTCTAAAGGTCCTAAGAGTACTGACCGGAAAGAGCTTGTGCATCCAGCTTTGGGTCAGAGGCACACTTGCTGTCACACACACTGGGCTTTCTTCTCTCATTGTCATCCAGATGAGGTCACAGGGTTGCATACTGGAGACACCCTCCCTCTGGTCACACTTGAATCACATGTGGGGTTTGGTTGAAGCTGTCTTTCTCATCATTACAACTCATCTTTCCTCGTAGGTGGAATATCACTGAAGTAAATATCTAAATTCTGAAACCCCAGGCTCGCTGAGCATTGATGAGGCACATGGGACAAGTCCTACACCCAGTTTCATGCTGGTGGGTCTCAATGGACTCCCAGCCACACTAACACTGTCTAAATTTTCTCCAGGCTGTGCAGAAGGGGCCTATGAGACATCAGTCAATGTCATGCTTGGACTCAAGCTCTGTCCCTATGATCTCATTAAGTACAGGCAAAAATTTCAAAATCCAAGACAAAATAAGATCCCAAATTTGTAATACTTGTGGTTTGAAGCATTTCAGATACAGGGCACTAAGCATGCACTCCTTTATTACAAGCCCACTGTTCACTTACTATGGCCACTGGCCAAACTGAACAACTAGAATTTTTGTTTAAATGCACTGTTTGCTCTTCTATGACAACTTAACCTTCCCTGTATCCCACATGCAACCTACAACCACCAGTTCATGAGCTCCAAGGCCTTGATCCAGGCTCAAAGTGTGGGCTGAGAACAATGTGAGTTAGCCAACATTGTGAGTGAGCCCCTACACAGACACTTACTAACTCTACAAAGCTAAGTGAGACCAGATACCCCTCCTCACAAGTCAGAATTGGTGAGAACAAGCTGTCTGTCATGACGTACACTGTGTAAGGGGGCATAGTTTGGGGTTCAATGGTCTGAGTATAAATCACAGAAAGAGTTACCAAGGTTTTTTTGTTGTTGTTGTTTTGTTTTGTTTTTTATTTTCTCCCCAAAGCACTCAGAAAGTAGGGTTAAAAGAAGCAATACTGAGGACATGACACATTTGGTGACCATGTTGGTTACCTTTTTATTGCTGTGATAAAACACTGACCAAGGCATTTCGAGAAGAATTTATTTTGGCATATGGATCCAGAGGGCTAGAGTCCATGATGCTGAAGCGGAGGCAGCAGGGGACAGACATGGTAACTGGAGGAGCTGGGAGCTTGCGTCTTGAACCACAAGCAGAACAAACTAGAAACAGTTTGAATAATGGTCTTTAAACTCTCAAACCCTGTCCCAATGGCATGTTTCCTCCACAAGACCACACCTCCTAAATCTTCCCAAACAGTGCCACTAACTGGGAGTCAAGTATTCAACTGCCCAAGACTATGGAAGACATCTGTCATTCAAACCAACACGGTAGCGCCAGATGGCCTTACCACCTCGTATTTATGCTGCCTACCATTTCCTCTTATACACAATCAGAGAAACTGTTGTGTGACCAAGAAAGCACACAGAAGGCGATGAGATCAGACACCGAAGCACATTTCTGTGTGTCTTTGTTCTGTTGGGTGAAAACTCCCCGGATAAATGCACATGTGGTGATCCCTGGAACTTCCCATCTAGAGCCTTCATCATTTCTTCAAGTCATAGGAGTGAGCTTTCTGAGAAAATTAGTACCCAATCCCAGGAAAACCTTGAGACAGCAATAGCCCTAAGTTCCACACACCTAGAATCTGAAGAACCCCCAGATTAGAACCCAGCCAAACACCCCTATTTGGGCTTCACAGAAAGTATGCAGATAGATACTTATTATTGTTGTAAACTACAGCTTTAATGGTCATTTTCATATGCAGCAAGAACTAAATATACAGCAGGTGGGCAATTAGTTGTTTGAGCCATTCCCTCTATTTGGGAATTTAAGCTTCACTTTTACTCCCGCCATTATATTTAGAATTACTCCCCAGCATAACAAAGTTATTTTTTGGCCACAGAGCACTTGCTCTCTCTTGCATATAGATCCTTTCAAAGGCCTGGCACATATATTTTCCTCTGACTTACAGCTGTGGTGGTTTGAATAGATACAACCCCCATAGACTTGCATGTAGAATGCTTGCCCTATATGGAGTGGCACTATTGGGGTGTGGCCTTGTTGGGGTAGGTGTGGTCTTGTTGTCGAAAGTGTCACTGTAGGGACAGGCTTTGAGGTCTCCTATGCTCAAGCCACACCCAGTGTGACACATAATCTTTCCCTACTGCCTGCAGGTTAAGATGTCAATCTCTCAGCAACTTCCCCATGTCTATCTACAGATTGGCATATTTCCTGCCATGATGATAATGGACTGAAACTCTGAACTGTAAGCCAGCCACAATGAAATGTTTTCCTTTCTAAGAGTTGTGGTAATGGTGTCTCTTCACAGCAATAGAACCCTAACTAAGACAGCTGCCCTTTCAGCCCCTCCCCCCCCCAAGGTATATACTGCAATGTCTGTTTTAGGCAAGGTAGTGGTTTGAATGTGAATGGCCACCATAGGCTCACACATTTGTATACTTGGTCTCTAGCTGCTGGAACTGTTGGAGAGGGATTAGGAGGTGTAGCCCAGGTGTGTCACTGGGGGTGGGCTTGGAGGTTCCAAAAGGCAGCACTCCCAGTTAGCTCTCTGCCTTGTACTTACAGGTCAAGCCGTGAGTTCCCAGCTCTTCCTGCCCTCTGCCTTTGCTCTCCCATCAAGGACTCACCCTCTGAAACCATAAACACAATTAAATGCTTGCCTTTATAAGTTGCCTTGATCATGGTGTCTTACCACAGCAGTAGGGAAGTAACTGAGACACACAGTGAAGATCTACAGTTGGGACCCTTTACACAGTGGGGGATGGCGGCAGGACAGGGAGGGCAGCAAAGTCCTATGGACCTAAGGTTCTTACCAGCAGCTGTCACATGTCAGTTCTTATGTTCTTTTTTTCTTCCTAAACAATACTCAGAGAACCATTTTCCACAGAATATGGCCAGCACTGTCAGGAACCTGTGCTAGCTAAGAGACAGCTTTGTGAAGACATGCCAGATTTCCAGGTACGAGAAGCCATGCCCTCCTGAAACTAGAGCTGAGAACCATGAAAAATGGTTCCACTCATGAGTGGTTTTCAACTCATATTCAGCAATCCGGCTTGTACATTTAAAGCACACCTCTGAATGAGGAAGAGTGGTTTAGTCAGTAATGATACAGAAGAGTTACCATTTGACCTCATCAAAGGGTTATATTTTGGAATAATATTTTTATATATTTATTTATTATGTATACAGTGCAGGCCAGAAGAGGGTACCAAGACTCATGACTGTGAGCCACCATATGGTTGCTGGGGATTGAACTCAGGACCTTTGAAAGAGCAGGCAAAGCTCTTAACCACTGAGCCATCTCTCCAGCCCCTAGAATAATATTTTTTTAAAAATTGCCCAGACACACTCATACGCATACATTTAAAAAGTCTTATACATTTTTGACATGAAATAGGTGATTAAGATGCACTCTAGCTGAGAAAATAAGGTATCAGCCAGGAGCAGCAGTAGACACTACCCATTGCCCCACCCAGCCCCCAGGGCTTGCTTGAGCCCCCTGTTCAGGACTCTCAAGGTCCTTCCTGTGATGGGAGCCAGAGCTCCTCCTAACAGCTCCCTCAAAGTTCAAGTTCAGAGTGTTCAAAGTGACAAACAGAGGACTTCTAGGATGGAGGAGACTTTGTTCTCGCTCTGAGATGGCCTCTCTGACCTTGAAGAAATCATTAAAAACCTTGAGCTTCAGTTTCTACATCTGAAGAATAAGAAAAGTAATTCTCCCTTTTTTGTCATATTCTATTTTCAGGTACCACAAGGCAGCATTTCATGCTGAAAGGTCCAAGGAATTTTTATAGAATTCTTCCTGTCTGGCCAGATCTGTAACCATCAGTGTTGACTTTTGTCATATCGTTTCTCTCGTATCATCTGAGAAGAGGGCACCTCAGTTTAGAAATTGCTTCCATCGGATTGGCCTGTGGGCAAGCCTGTGGGGCATTTTCTTGACCTCAGACTAATGCGGGAGGTCCTAGCCCACTGTGGGTGGTGCCTCCCCTGGGTAGGTGGTCCTGGGTTGTATTAAAAAGCAAAGTAAGTGAGTCATGGTGTTCTAGCCACTCCTCCACAGCCCCAGCTTCAGTTCCTTCTCCAAGTTCCCGCCTTTAGTTCCTGCCCTGGTGTGATAGCTAATGTCAATTTGACTGAGCCTGGAATCAACTAAACTCAAGCTGCAGGGACTCCTGTGAGAGATTTTTCTGGAGCAGAGCATTTGAAGCAGGAAGATTAACTCACACCATGAAGAGGGCCCACCCAGATAACAGAACATGGAAGAAGGGGATTGATTTTTGCCTGCTTGCTCTCACTCTTGCTGGCAAGTTCATCTACTCTATCACTGCAGCATTCCTTTGCCGATATTAGAAGCAGCTTCTTCAGAATGCCAACACATGCTACAGATAATTAGCTCTCAAGGAATCTTCCTGGCCCTCAGCACCAGACTGGGACTGTGGAGACTGCAGTCTCACAGAGTGAACAACTACTAGACTCTCATCCTCTCTGTGTAGCCCAGCTGCCATTGGACCAACCAGACCCCATCTTGTAAGTCAATCTGAAGAATCTCCCTCTCCTGTGTACATTCACCGCATCACTTCTAAACCTCTATAGAGCCCTAACGACCATGCTTAGCGTCCCTTGACATTGGGCTGTCAGCTGGAAGGTGAAATAAACCCTTTCCTTCCCAGGTTGCTTTCTCGTTATCATGGTGTTCATCCCAGCAACAGAACTGAAACTAAGGCAGTGGTCCTGTCTGGGCCCCAATCTGTGTGGTTTCTGTAATTCTGTTGCAAGAAAAAAAAAAAAAAAGATTCCTTAGGACTGACGTCAAATACTCAAATTTGCAGGACTCTGTATAGTTGACTCTCTCTAACCATGGGTACTGTATCGGGAATTTCAACTAAGTAGGAGTTTAAAATATTTGGGATCCATGCACGGGGAGGAGGTTGCACATGCACTGAGTGTGTTTCCTTGCCATTTCTTAAACCAGAGTAGCAACATCTTACACCACCTCTGCACCACACTGGGTGTTCTTGTTTGATTAGATGCATCCTTAAGGGTTGGTTGTTTACAGCTGTATCAGGCAGCAGGAACCTGAGCCAAAGGAAGTAGGTGCAGGTTGGCGAAGGGTTTGAGCAAAGAGGGTGTTAGCAGGCTGTAAACAGGTGTAAGTACGCTACCTTCCTGTTCTCTGGTCTGGAGCTGGAAGTGCCACACAGAGATGGCATTCCTTCTGGCACAGTGCATGAAATCCAGCCCAAACCAATCAGCCAGTTTGCGTGGTATCCCCAAATGATGAGGGCATTTGCCAAGTGTGTCCATGGCAGACCACAAGGAAACAGCTACTTTCCTTCCCCAGGACCAGGGTTCCCTAATGTCACTGAGAGTGGTCAAACATTTTTGGGAGAAGATGGAGGAAAATATGTATATATATGGAGAGAGAGAGAGAGAGAGAGAGAGAGAGAGAGAGAGAGAGAGGATGGATAGATAGATGGATAGATAGATAGATAGATAGATAGATAGATAGATAGATAGATAGATAGATAGATAAAAATATACCATCAAGGGGGAAACTGCTTGCCTTTCCTATCTGTGGACATACACATGGATGGACACCAGTGTTTGAAGACAGTTGAAACTCAGCGCTCATCTGCTGTTTTTACGGCCCCTGGCATTTCTTTGGGAGCTCTGTAACCTTTAAAAGAAACTCTTCTTGTCAGGAATGTAAGTGGTTTCCAGTTCTTCACTGTGCAAACCACACTGTAGTGTAGCGACATTCTTTTCTCTAAACCCATGCTTATGTCCTTACGGTTAAGTTTCCTGAAGTGGGATTGCTGCTTTGGGGGAAGGCCATGTTAAAGACTTCTGGAGGATTTGCCAACTGCTCTCCAGATAAACTGTCCTAAGTCCCATCCTTCTGCCACCTCTGTGCTCCTCATAGCTGTATGGTCAAAGCCTGGGCCACAGGAGAAGTTGGCACAAGCCTCAGTATTTACATTTGAATACCGTAATTACCTGTGAAGTAAAGAATCTCTTCACATACCGCTCCTGCTGGGTATGGTGGATGGGCGCTCCCTGCTTATTTATTCTGGCCTTCCTACTGGGTGACATTTAATCCATGGCAATGGTGTTACCTTCCCATTTGACCGTGTTGAAAACGTATGCAAAAATGATATTTTGAACTGTTAAGATGGTTATTGTTCCTAGCTCAATGTTGCCAAACAAACAACCGTTTCCTTATGGGTTCTGTTTATTCAGCATCAAAGCCCCGACCAATGTGGGAGAAATTGCCAAACATTTAAGGAAGTGGTTGGACACTTGGAGCATGTCCCTCAGTTGACAGGGCAAGCCTGTGGCCTTAGTCTCTCAGTTCTGTGGTGCCTCTGTCTTTGGATGAACTGATCTGATCAGCACCAGAGGTGGGGGTGGGACTGGCTCTCTGCAGACTCTCCAGTCACTGCCAGGAAGAGCATCTCCAAGTTAGGTGGGGTGGGTGGCACCCAGTCAGACTTTCCTATTTGTCTTCTCTAAGTATTGCCCATCTTCTTAGGAAAAAATCATCACAGTTTTTGGAAATTTGCTGTATCTGATCTCACCTGCTCCCAGCTTTCTGGAAAATCCCTCAAAGTTCAAGATGTGCCCCGTGTTTACCCCTGCAAAGGCATTTCCCACTGGTGTCTCATGTCACATGCAATGGCTGTACTGAAAAGTACTGACATTTTATTTTTCAAACCAGGCAATCTTGCTGAAATTTTATTCCAACATTTTCCCATTTTTTTATTCTCTAGATAATCTATTAAAACATCTGAAAACAATATTTTGTCTTCTTTTCCATGTTTACAAATTTCTGCTTACATGTTATATTGACATTTGCTCAGATTTTCACAGTACTGAATAATAACTGTGTAAAAACTGTATAAAAAACAATCTGTGCTGAAGTTCTGACAAGAATGCCTCTCCTGCAAAGGCAAATGATGTTTCACACATTCTACCAGCCCTGGGGGTGTGACTGATGTTTGTGGGTAGGGGGCAGGCAGGAATGTTATACACAATGATGTGTCAAATCACTATGAATAAAGCTTTGGCCAACTATTTTTTGTCATTAGCCAATGAGTACAAGAGTTTAGGATTTCTACTCCAATTTAAAACTGTGAAAGGACCCATTAGCCTGTTTTTTCCTGATCTTTCCCAACATTCCTGATTATAGCATCCCATTCTTTTACAATGCTACTGTATCTGCTTAGGTATTCCATAAATAATTTCCTACTATACCTCACCTAACTTCAGATGTGATTCCTTAATATACTCTCAGAAGTTCACCCAGCCCCGCAACACACAGAGCTTGATGCTGACATCCTGGTGATCAAAGACATCTCTCAAAGAGGGTTGGAAAGAAAAGGTGAGAAGACAGAACTCCCATGAAAACTTCCTGTCTCACAGTGAAAGGGTTTGTCACGATGCTCCTTACTCAAAAAATTCTCAGCAAACTGGGGTCAGGAGGAGATGTCTTCAATCTGACAGATTATCTATGAAAATTCCACAGCTACCCTCTCAGTTAGTGACAAAAATAGAACGCAGCCACAGAGAGTTGAGAATGCAGACTCTGACCTCCTCTCCTGGATGCTCTTAGAGATGTTAGCCAGAGCAATGAGCCAAGAAAAGGCCATAAACAGCATCCAAACTGGAAAAAAAAAGAAGTAAAACACAGACAAAAAGATCTCCTATAGAAAGAGTCATACATATAAATAAATAAATACATTCTATATAAATAAATAATAAAACCTACTGGAACTAATAAATGAGCTCAACAAAACGGCAGGAAACTTTCAATGCATTGACACCAACCAGCTATAATGCTATCCCATTGAAATGAGTAGACTAAAATGAAATTAAGAAAGTTATTCAATTTATAATTCTATGGAAAAAAATAAAACCTTAGGAATGAACTTAACAAAATAAGTTCAAAAGGGGGTGGTGAAACCTATCACTGTTGTTAAAGAACATCAGAAAACTAGGTAAACAGACACCTGTACTCACAGGGCAGCTAGAGCCAAGATGGCGGCCATCTCCAGACTGGCCTGAGGGTCCAGCACCATCCCTATCACCAACTTCAGTTAGCGTCTTTTTAGAAATTGATGAGATGACTCTAAAAGTTATTTTAAGATGCAAAAAGTCCAGAATAGCTGAACCATCTTTACAAAACAGAAATGGCCAGGCCTGATGGGGTAGGTGTACTTTAGAATCCCAGGACAGGGGAGGAGGGTCGCTCCAGAAACAGGGCCACATTCATGACTCCTGGGAAGCTGGCAAAGATGCCAGAATAACTGTCCAGTGAGAGAAGGGCCCACAGCCGGTGATGCTGAGATCATGGGGTTCCCACACGCGGAAATACAAAGTCGAACCCTTTCTCCGCCCGATTCAAAATGTAACTCTCCATGGAACCAAGACTTCTCTGCCGGTGCCGCAACGGGAAACATGTGTGAGAAATGGGTGTCCGTCTTCACACCCTTAGGTTAGGCCATGATTTTCGGCAGGAAGCACGTGCGTAAAGGAGGAAAGAAAAACAGACTAGATGCACTTGACAATAAAGAATGTCACGTTCAAAGACCTCCAAAAGAAGTGGCAAGGCTGGCTCCCACAGTGAGGTGTGTGTTTGTGTAACTCAAGTACAACATACATATAATCCTTGGACCTCAGCAACAAAAGTACAGTCCATTTGTAGTATAAGGATCTGAGTAGGCATGTCTCCCAGTCACGTGACCACTAAGTACATGAGAAGGTGTTCAATATAGTCACCACGAAATCCAAACTACGATGTTGTGCTTTCACGCATGACTTTGGAGTCCATCTTCAGCGCGAAGCGTGCTAAGTAAAGTTACAGCACATTGGAGAACGCAGGTGAGCAGGAGGTACTCAACCCTGTCTGTCATCACAGGCTTGAAAAATTACAGTCCGCGCCTGACTGAGCTCATACACAGGCATGGAGGGAACTCAGGCCCCAGGAGGGTGGGAAATTTGGGCGGCTTTTACCTATCTGAAATACCCAGTCAGTGGGGATGGCGGGGGGAGCAGGAAATTGTCACTGGGACTATAATAACCACTATTTTCTGCCGAATAGGTGTGTTGACTATTTTTGCCTTTGTTTCAGTGGTACCTGGGTCTGCAGTAATGAAAATGAAGCTGCTTTATTTCATAACTTGAAGTTTCTTGGATTTCGTTATTGTGGGATGAGGGTCTCCTTTCTTACAACGGTGAAGTCCAAAAGAGGTAGTGTTGAGCTGGGGCGGTGGTGGCACACGCCTCGAATCCCAGCTCTCGGGAGGCAGAGACAAGTGAATCTCCGTGAGTATGAGGCCAGACTGGTCTGCAGAGCCCCCACCCCTTTCCTATTTCTGTTATTGCCCCACCCCTTCCTTTTTTTCTTTTTCTTCCCCCTCACTGTTATCTGCAATGAGTAGATTTTAGTTCAGTGCTTAGTAATTAGACCACAGGCTTAATTTTTTTCCCCTCCAAACTTAGAAAGCTCATGTGAATTTGTCAAGGATTCCTGACATTCAGGATTAACTATGGTTTTCAGAAAGGTTGGGATCTTTCCAAATAAGAAATAGAGGAAATTGGACTTGTAATGATTTAATGATTCCTCCCTTTGTGGGAAGGATGACTTAGAGCGTACACACTGCGCTTTAGAGTAGTTTCCCCGTTGCTATCTTACGAAGTAGCATTCATTAAACCTCACGTCATTCAGTGGTCAGCTTAGTGCTAAGACAGCTGTTTTGAGTTTGGAACGTTCTTAACTTTACAGGTGGAATTCTTTTTTATTTTCCTATGGAATTTTCCTAAACAAAGTTACGTGTCTTTGGATGAAGACAAAAACCCGTCTCATTATGGTTCACGCAGCCTTGCCCAGCTGAACTCGCCTCTCTACCGTGTTTAGATCTGGGCTTTATCACTCCTGGCCCTGGCCATCTAGACACAAGGTCTTCCATTACTGCACATACAGTGTGCTCCAATTGCATCAGCCTGGGATTCTCCACCATCCTCCCCTGAGACTTTTGTCCAACTAAGCTTCTAATTCCTCTTTTAAAGACGTCCCTGTGAGCCATTTTCATGCTTCTTCCTCCCCCTCCTGCCACGCCCTTCTCCCCTCTTCCTTGTCTTCAGAATGCTCTGGGCTGTCTTTTCAGGTTCGTAAGTTCTGCTTTATGTGGGGGACGGCATGGTCAGCTCTGTCCTTACAGAGTGCAAGCTTCTTCAGCTAGAAATCATCAGCCTTCTCTCTCCCCAGGGGTGGAAACTTCTTTACTCTCTCTGTAGGCACACAAATAGTTTGATGAAGAATAAACGTAGGCCAAGTCTCAACATAAGAAACACGCTCAGTCCTTCACATTTAAGAATATTTAGATGGCTGAAATGTGCATATGAACCTCTTTTGACAAGTTTCAATTAATTTATCATTTAGGGCTTTGTTTTTTCTTGTTGCTATAGCCAATGAAGAGTAAATACAGGACATAAGGATGATTTACTTCTTATTTTGCCCATGAATTTTCTTTCTTTCCTTCCTTCCTACTTTCCTTTCTAGTCTCTTTCCTTCCTCCTTTCCTTCTTACCCCTCTTGATTCTTCCTCCTCCTTGCCCCACCCCATGCTTGGATCTACTCCCAAGGTCTCATAAGCTTAGACAAGCTTGGCTTGGCTGCTGACCTTCCCAGGCCAATAATCTCTTACAAGTTAATCAGACACTGTGACAGTCTGTAGGCTCAAATTATTCTCCTCCAAAAATTCATATTTTGAAAATTGACTATCGGGAAATACTAAAAATTTCCAATTTTTCTCATTTTTACTGGGATGCCTTTCAGAAATGTCTAGCATGGTTCAAGATTTGCTTCTTCACAAATGTGTACTCGAAAAGACATCCAGTACCGTCTGTCACCCCAGGAAACACAGCTACTTCTTGGTAGGACCCCAGCAAAGGGGCCTAGTTAGGAAGAGCCTTGGCTGCAGCGGCGGTTATAAATAGTGTGGTTGGAGCGAGGGCTCAGTGCTCAAGAACATGCGCTGCTTTCGCAAGGGACCCAAATTCAATTCCAAGGACCCACAGACAGTGTCTCCCGGCTGCCTGTACCTGCAGCTCCAGGAGATCCAGTGCCCTCCTCAACCTCCTTGGGCACCTGCAGTCATGTGTGCAGACTTCCACAGATGCACAAGCATACACATAACTAAAAATAAAATAAATCAAACAAATAATGTGTAAGTCCCAAATCTTTTGGCAGATTCTAGAGAAGTCTGATTTGACTGAGCGCTGTTTTAGCAGCTTTCACTGTTCTATTCTTACTTGTATCAAGCACCGGGCAGGCATTGATTTGCTCGTTTCACAGTAGATACTTTGGGTGAGACTTTATGAAAGACCACCCTGAGCAAGCTTGCCTCCCCCTGCAGCCCTGTAATGATGATTAAGACGCAGGCCGAAGCTGCTAGAAGGGGACAAACTATGATCCCCAGCTCCGGATTCACAGGCTGTGACCCCCAGCTCCAAGTTCACAGGCTGTAAACGGGAACATTATTTGACTGAGGGCTGCAGTGGCTGGCACCCAGCTGGCTTTCTCTTCTGTTCATTTCCTTCTCTACTTGGTTGAGAATGGGAGCAGCTTCTCCTTCCATAGAGGTAAGGTGGCTTTCCTCACAGCCTCATACCTGTGCCCTGCTCCCAACCCCACTACATCCAGCCTCATGTCCAGACTGTGTGGACTCCATCATGGCCTGTTTCTTTCCCTTCTCACACCCAGTCACACGACTTCCCATCAGCCACCTTAAACCACACACGATTAGCCTGCAGTTTTTTATTTTCTTGTTTTGTTGTCAATTTGATCTTGAGTTTTTAAGAGAGGGATTCGTTAAATAGCATAGACTAACCTCAAACTCAGAAGAAGTCTTCTGCCTCAGGCTCCTAGATCCTGAGATGGTAAGCATGAGTCACCACACCCAGGAAAACTTGAAGGATTTTTTTTTTATTTCCTATGAGATAAAGTGACATTTGCCATGGCATGCATGCAGAAGGGCGAGGAAAACTTTGTGGCTCTGATTCTTTCCTACTTTTATGTGGGTTTTGAAGATCAAAATTGAGTTGTGAGGCTTGCGCCACTGTTCAGTAAGCACCCTTGCTCGCTGAGACATCTCTCCAGCCTGCGGACTTAGGTTTTCGGTATTAAATATAATCACTTCATTTCCCCTTCCATTTATCCCTCCAAACACTCCCATGTATTTTGCCTTGATCTCTTTCAAGTCATGACCTCGTTTCTCCTTAATTATATCAACTGATACAGATACATATAGCAGCATGATAATATATATAGCCGCATGTATACACACACATATGTGTGTATGTGTATACATACATATACATAGAAGGAAGCAGATTATGACCCATAACTCCAGGTTCACAGGTGGTAAACAGGGACATTATTTGGCTGAGCGCTACAGCGGCCTCTTTTCTCTTCACACACACACACACACACACACACACACACACACTTAAGTATATAAATACAATCTTCTCAATCTGTAAAATGTTATTATATTATATTATATTATATTATAATTGGGGCTGACTATTTGGTATTGGACAACCAGTTGGTGTACTCTTTCCTGGGGAAGACTGTTTCTCCTGCTCTCAGCGTTCTTTAGTTGCCTGAAGCTCATCATCCAGGATTGAGACCTTGTGAACTCCTCTCACCCACATTATCATGTCTGTTTCTCTTCCCCTTGTTCAGGTCATGTTTAGACAATCACATTGGTGAGACTTCCTGGGTACAGTGTCTGACACGTCTAGGAAACAGTCTCACAGCAAACTGCCTGTTCCTCCAGATCTTAAAACCACCCTCCCCTTCTTCTGCAATGGTCCCCGAGCCTTAGGCGAAGGGGCTGTTTTGCAGATGTAACTGTTGGTCCTGGGCTCCTCAACTCTACCTTTGATCAACTGTGACTTTCTGTAATAGTCTGTCGCAAAGTGAAGTTTCCTTCTTGGGGGAAGCGGGAGACTACATTTGTCTGCAGCTATAAGTATTAGGTAGGATTGTGCTGGTTTAGTAAAGAGGTGTTGTAGGTTCTCCTCCAAGGCCCGTGACTTCACTAGCCCTGGATAGCTGTCTAGGTTTCCAGCACCAGGCATGCCCTCCTTCCTGTGGATGGGTCTAGCTGGGGAGCTGCGGATCACTATGGAGGTGCTGGTGTCACCATGCACCCTTAGGGTCAGTGCCATGTTGGTGGTTGCTGTGGTTCATAGATGTTAAGGCTAGGTTGGTTTTTTTCTCCTCATTTGGAAACTTGGGTGCTGCCTTCTTGTCCTATGAAAGCTCATCCTCGGGGTGGAGGCTCAGCTCTGACTGAGGGACTTCTGGATCACGTTTAAAGTGCACGGTGTCTGCAGCGCCTTCCCCCTCTAAGGGACAACCAAGGACAACCATAAGAGCCTGTATGTTGAGAGTGTCTTGGACAGCCCCAACCAACAACTCATGAAATGGGGCAGCAGGGGAGGGGGGGTGTCTCATGCCTGGCCTACACATTAAATTTTAAGAGACATCTCCCTGAGGTAAGCTTTGAAAGAGTCCTGTTTAAGACACCAGTTGTCAGCATGAACCTTGACCCAGCCTGCAGCTGTTCTGACCAAACAACAGGGAGGACCCCAGAGCCGGTTATTTCAGGCCTCCAATAAAAAGGACAATAAAACGAATGTTTGGTGAGAAAAATGCTTTTGTGGAAACGTGTGTCATGCAAACGTTTTGGTGGTGGTTTTTACATCAGATTTTACAGCAGTCGAGTTGAACAGTTGGCTGAATCTCTTAAAGGCTGAGGAATGTAATGGAAGACGGTACAGTCTTTGTAATTTTGTCAGTTCGGAGGACAAGGCAGGCCGATCAGACACTTCGGGGTCGAGTTGCCCAGCTGTAGCACCTAGAGAGTCCCGTCTCTAATAGCCCTCCGTGTGGAAGTCCACTGTGCCTAAAACAAACAGTGAAGCACATAGTACAACTGATAGCAGGGGCTGCTGTCCTCTGAAGATAAGAGTAAGTTCTTCCCGAGTCTCCACATCCTGGCTGGGTCATTTGTAGCAATCAGTTGAAGACAGGGGCCTTTGAACCCTCACCTGCCAACTGAAGTGTCTGCCGAAAGAATGAAGTTGCTCTCAGCCCAAACCCACAGCTCCTATTATTCAAAGCCAACCACCTGAGCTTCCTGCCTACATGGGTACCTTGAGTGAGCAGTGTCACGAGTCACTTTGCTGCTCTTATCAAAGCCTTCTGGGTGGTGGAAATGAGAGATGGACACGTATCTCAGGAAGGGGCAGGAAGTAAAGCAATTCAGTTTAAAAGACCCACTTAATAAAGCTGTGGTATGATTATATGAATCAGCACTGCCACACACCCACTTCTGGATATTAAAGAAAAGAGAAGCAGAATGTTCCTTTAAAAAAAAAAAAACTGTGTCAATGGATCAACATTCTACAGCCAAAGTTTTTATTGCACAGTTATCTGGTCATCCCATCTCTCCTTGGATATCCAAACGTTGGCGATCAGATCTGTCCAGTGTCTCTCATTTTGTGGCACTTGCATAGCCTGCACATGCCCTCCTACGTCATTAAACCTTCTCGGGATCGTGAGGAACAACAAACACGGTATAAATGTCATGTTAGACCTTACGTTGTGTTATTTTGGGAAGAAAGACAAACATCTGTATGTGTGCATGATAGGCACGACTTTCCCCCAAATGTTTTCCAGCACGGCTGGGTGGATCCACAAGCTGTGGCCGTGGAGGGTCTGAGCATGCTCTGTTCCTATGCACCTCTTGCTGCAATAAACTGACAAGACTCCAAGATCATTGTCTATAGAGAAATCACTAGAAACCATCTTGTGTACCTTCTCCAGAGTTTGTTGTTCTTCCGTTTGTTTAGTAACCATTTGGAACTAATCTGTTAATCTGTGTTTGGTATAGGTGGTCATTTGAATCTGTTTTATTAGCTTAGTAGCCAGAAAATAATCAGACCAATGCCTTCGCAAAAGTCTGAAACTTCGCTGGTGCAGCAGGTTCTTCTTTCGATGTGTTGCTTTCATTGGTTGAATAAAGAGACTGAGACTGTACCTTTGTTGGGGCATGTGTTCAATCCTCTATCAGCCTTTGGAAGTTCTGCTTTACGTTTTCCATTCTGCTAGTGCAGAACCTCAAGGTCCATGGCAGGAAGTGAGAGCCTTGGGTCCTTCTCAGGTCTTCCCTATGTGTGTGCTCAGACCAGGGCAATGCCCAATGCTTCATGGGCACCTGGCCTTCTGCATTCCCCAGAATATGATGCTTTTCAAAGCTTGTATGGATGTCTCACTCATCAGCTTTCCTTCCCAAGCTTCTCTGGATGATCTATTGTTTATTCTCAAAATGTTATCAGTTCAGGAAGCAATGATGTTAATTGATTAGCTTCGACTGACTTTGACAAATGTCCCATGGAAAATGTCTGTTCACATGAGGTCACCTAGAGGTTAGGGCAAAAATGGCTAAACCCTGGAAGTCCAGTCTTCCCAGGAAGCTTCAGGCAGTTGAAATAATGGCAATTCCTACGACTTGGGACTTCAAATGGCTTAATCTGGCCATTGGATTATGACTTGTGTGAACCTAAAATGAGTCTGGAATGGACAAAATGGCACTCCAGTGAGTTTAAGGTGACGCCAAGTGTGAGCATCTTTTTTCCACCAAGACAGGGCTTCTCTATGTAACAGCGCTGGGTGTCTTGGAACTCACTCTAAAGACCAGGCTGGGCTTGAACTCACAGAGATTCACCTGCCTCTGCCTCCAGAGTGCTGGGATTAAAGGTGTGTGCCACCACCACCCAGAAAGTGTGTGCGTCTTAATAGAACTAGGTGTTTTCTTGAAGAGACATGCTCTAGATTCCCACACACCTTTGGCTAATTTATAGAATACTCAGAGATTTGATTTGCCCCATTTTTGCTAGTTTTCTCATTGCTCTGTGGATGAGACAGTTTCCAGAAATCCTGACTCCTCCGTTCCCTCTGACATCATCTACTCTTCTGATCACTTTTTAGCTTTTTCCATTATCACTGAGTTATATGAATTCTCTATAAATTCTAGATCAAAGTCCTTTGTAGATGTTTGAATGGCAAATATTCATTCAGAGACTCTGGCTTAACTTCTTATTCTACTGAGTGTGGCTCTCGAGGACCAGAAGCTTTCCCATGTCTTCTGTGTTCTAGAAGATTTTCTTCCAAGTGGGCATTGCTTAGGAATTTTACAGTATTGCCTTTTCTGCTAGGTCTGTGATTCACTTCAAAATTTTTTATTTATTTGTCTACTGATATTGGTGAATAGAGCCAGAGCGGTGTGTAGCTAGACTTGAATCAACAAAACTGGAATACTCCTACTCCTTAACATCGGCGCTTACTTGAAAGCTAATTGGGCCAAAACAGTGTGGCTGACTTTTAAGGATAAGCACAGAGACGAAAGGGATAAAACTGATGGCCCAAAATTAAGTTCACACATCAGCAGCTCATGGATTTTTGATGAGACTACAGAGACTAGCCAGTGAGGTTAGAGAGCATCTTCAACAGCTACTGCTGAACAACTGAAGGGCTATGTACAGAACAATGTGAGCTCCTACTTCAGTGCTGGATCCAAAAGACTACTCAAGACGGGCCGATGACCTACATATAAGAGCTAAAACAGCATATTGTTTGAAGAAATTGCCAGAATTAATCTCCACAGTCTTGGATTTATCAATTCTAAGATATGATACCAAAACAAAACAATTCACAATGGTGTAATCGGACGTCATCAAAGTGAAAAGCTCTTGCACCTCAAACCCTGCTGTCAAAAACGTGAAAGGCATCAACAGGAGGGGAAAGGACACCTGTAAGTCGATCATGTTATAATATGAGGGATAATGCCTAGAATACACAAAGAAATGTCTCTGCGATAGAGAAACAGCAACATATTGGGCTAGAGGCGCCTCCAGAGATAAACATGAAGAAAGAGTCAGAGGGTGTGCAAGCAGAATTAGGTGTCATGGAAATCCATCAAAACCATGATAACACACCACTTCATCCTCATTGGTTTGGCTATGGTGAAAAAGCAAGGTGCTAATAATTGCTAGTGAGGGCCTGGAGAAACAAGCCTTTACATGATTCTTCTGAAAGTGATGATGGCCCAGTCACTATGGCAAACAGTTCTGTTTGCCATAAAACTGAATGTGGAAGAGCCCGGTTTTTCCATTTCTAGGTTTACAGCCAATTCCCCTGAAGCAGGGACTTGAACTTGATGGATGGATGTCAGCCTTTACTTGTAATAAATAAAATTCGCAACAAAAAATGCACCAAATTTAAGCATGTGTTGATATGTGAATGAATAAATAAAACTTGCTCTAATCATATAATGGTTGGTTATGTAAACGTAAAAAGAGATAAAGTTCTGGAATGTGGTGCAAAGAGGATGGGCCTCGGAAATTCGCTGAGTAAACGGGGTACGGACCACTTCTGTGAAAAGACTAAAATATGCCCCTTTATAAATGTGACGATTAGAATTTTTGAGGAAAGGAGTTGAAGAGAACAAGGGATGACTTGGTGATGATGGAATTATTGAGAATGGTGAGCATTTTTTTAAAGCAATTGAGCGTGGATGACAAGACATCATGAGTGCGATTAATATCACTGACTTTTAGACTTAGAAATTATTAAATGACAGATTTTATGGTATACTTTCATCATAATTTTTTAAAATTAATAACATACCAGATTCAATTATCTTAATACTTTAAATGAATGAATTTTATGATGTATATCTTGAAAATCCATTTGTCAATCAGAAAACACGTTTTTTGGTGTGTTTTTTTTTTTTTGGTGTGTTGTAGCACAAATTCTAGTTTGTCTTAATAAAAGCCCAGAGTCAGATATAGGGATTAATGCTGAAGATCAGAGAAACAGAGAGACCAGCCTCTAGAGAGTTCTTTTAGCTCGACCAATGCTCAGACCTAAGGAGCGATCCTCTCCTCTGGCTGTCTCCTCAGACTGCATCTGTCTTTTCCACCAAACCTCAGACTGCCCTGAGCTGCTGTCTCCTCCCGCCTTATATTCCTCTCTCCGCCCAGCCATATCCCTCCTGTCTTCACCTCCCTAGTGCTGGAATTAAAGGTGTGTGTCGCCACTCCCTGGTCTCTAGTGGCTTAGCTCTGCACTCTGATCTTCATTCAAGCTTTCTTTGGTAAAACATAAACAAAAATATCACGACAGTGTGTGCCACAGTACCTGGCCAGAAAACACAGTTGTTCATGTTGAGGACTACAGAAGAAATTGTAGTGAGATATTAAGTTATTTGGCTCCATAGATCAAGCTCTGTTAATGGTCTTCCTAACTCACTCCACTGGTCTGCTTTCAGGATAGTTTTCATTGAATATTCTTGCTACAGATTCATAAATGTTACTAGTATTCTAAGAAATAATACTTGAGATTTCCTATTTCCTCCACTTCTTCCTGTTTTCTGTTCTACTGATTTCTCAGTATGTTTTACTTGGCAGTTGTTTTTTTTCAACTTCATAATAGGGAAGACTTGAACTACTGATTTTAAACTTCAAAAGCATTTTAATATAGAAATTTTCAGCTATCTTTCTTGTGTTGCTTAATTCAGTTACAATATCAACACACTGTATTTTCACTGTCCTTTACTTTGAGATATTTTCTATTACAATTTTTTAACTTCATGAGTAATTTACGATTACTTAGAAGTGACTTACTGTTGTTTTGAAATGTCCTGGTATTGGTTTCTAATTTAATTCTACTAAGATGGGATCATTTGGAACACCTCCTGTCTCTCAGTATTTACTGAGGGTTAGTTTGCAGACCACACATTTGGGAGCAGTCAGTGCATTGAATACTTTGCGGTGCCGTTCTGTGCAGTGTTCTATTGCAGTGGCTCTCAACCTGGGGGTAGCGACCCCTTGGGGATAGCATATCAGATATTTACATTATGAGTCATTGCAGTGGCAAATTTACAGTTATGAGCTTTCAACGAGAATACTTTTATGGCTGGGGGAGGGTCACCACAACGTGGGGATCTGTATTAGAGGGCCGCAGCGTTTGGAAGGTTGGGAACCACTGGTCTATGAGCACTGAAGCAGTCAGTCTTCTGAATCTCAGCAGTGATGCGTAGCTCTTCTTCTATCAGGTACTGTGTAAGGGGCTCCGACTCTGCCTCAGGAGCTGGTAGCTTCCTCAAGCTGTTTTCACTTTTGCATTGCTGATTTTGTCTCAATGTTGTTAGTTGCATATATATTTACAGTTATGAATCCTTCCTGTGAGTTCAATCATTATGCAGTCTCTCTCTGTCTTTCTGCCTTGAAGTTTACTTTAATTAACATTATTAAGGCCCCACAAGCTTTTTTAGTCTTGACGATATCAAAATAGATCCTGTACCTGCATTTTCCTTTATGTTTATCCAAAGCCCTGAATTTGAAGTTAACTTCATGCAGAGAGATTTTAGGTTGGTTTTTCCTTCTTCATGTGTCTGACCAGCTTGTGATATTTAGTCATAGGTATGTGTTTAACTTACATCTTATTGTAATAGCAGATGTGGCTGAAGTTACATACAAATGCCATTCGTTTTCCATTAGCAGCTTCTGTTTTAAAGGCTTTGTGTTTGTCTTGTGTTGTATTTAATTCTGTCTCTGCTTTCGGTCGGGTTACTTTTCAGTATTGTGTTTCTGTGTTAGCTTCTTAAGCCCACCTCTCTGTTCTCTTGTGATAAGATGCTGCTGTCCTAGGGTCTGTGTGGTGTTTTGCTTCACACTTTACTCCCAGTACTTCATACCTTCTTTCTACTGTGCACTTTATCCACTGCTAACGCCAGATGCTTCCAACTTATGATTGCGCTCATCTCACAAATGGAATACAGTACAACAATGCCATGCTGTTTACTCTCCACTCATCCTTTACATGATTGCTATGTCTTTACTTCTACAGACATTGTAGCTCTCACATGCCATTTGCTTTTAATTTAGGAAGTTACCTAAGAAAATGATGAGAGGGACTGGAGAGATGGCTCAGAATTAAGAGCACTGGCTGCTCTTCCAGTGGACCCAAGTTCAATTCCCAGCACCCACATGGCTGCTCACAACTGTTTGACTCCAACTCCAGGGTAATCCAACACCCTCACACCAATACATGAAGAATAAAAGTGCATTTTATAATAAATAAATGTTATAATAAATAAAAATAAATTATATATAAAAGAAAGGCCTTAAAAACATAAAATGATGAGAAAATGGTATTATATTTTCTTAGTTTTATGTATTCTCGATGCTCTCAGCTCTGCGTAAATCTGAGTTTTCCTGAAATAAACTTCTTTTCTACTTGGTAGATATAGTTTAACAACTTTTACAGAGTGAATTCTGCTTATAATAAATTTTGTCTTTATTTACATAAATTTCTAAAATTTTTTGCTTGAGTTTTTTCTGACTCATTGTTTCAAAGTACTGGCAATTAAACCTAGCATGGACTCTATCCCTACCCCCACAATCTCTGCTTGCTTTGTTAAAGGATATGCCAGTGATTATATTTTCAGTGGGATAGATACCCTATGCCACTCTCGTAGGTTCTTGGGTACTGGGACAAGATGCCCTGATAGAAGCAGCTCAAGATGAGAGCAGTTTGACTAACAGCTTGAGGGGAAGTCCACCAAGATGGGGAAGGCGTGGCAGCAGGAAGTGGCCAGTCACATCGTATCTGCAGTCAGGAAGCAGACAGCCATGGATGCTCAAGCTCAAGCATTCTCTCCTCTTTATGCAGTTCAGGATCTCATGGCGGGTGTACCTTCTTACCTTAATTAACCTATTCTACCTATATAGGCTTCTCCTAGGTGATCCAGAGCTTATCAAATGGAAGCTAATAAAGGCCGGTATCTTCCAACTGCCATTGCTGATAGAAAAAGTTGATAAGGATTCTTGTCCTTGTGCCCTTGTTTGTGTTCTACATCCCCTTTATTCTGCTACACGCAGGACATCCTGTGGATCTGCCCTTCAGCAGTTAACCAGGAAGAGTCTAAATGCTCATTTTGCTTGTTTGTTATTTGTTTGTTTTTACATTGATTACTGGACGCTTTTGTTCTATTTCCTGGATCTCTAGATTGGTTTTTTGTTTGTTTTGATTTGGTTTGTGTTTTGTTTTGCTTTCTGTTGTTGTTGCTATTTTATATGACTCAATTGCTTTAAGTCAATTTTTCTCTTTATCTATTTTTTCCTGTCTTTCTCAGTTTTCTTCCCTGTCCTAACACATCTCTTTCGTCTTTTAGGGTCTCTAACCACAGCCACTTAGGGCCACCACTTTGTCACTTGGTGGATGTATGTCAGTTTTTCACTGTTATTTTCTTCTCGTTTTTGTTTTTTGTTTGTTTGCTTGTTTTTTGTTTTATTTTGTTTTCCTGATCGGATCATCTCAGCGGCTCTCCTTTAACATCCGCTCCATGTTCCACCATCTCTCACAAGCTGTTTTCTCTGCCCGGTGATCTTTCTTCTACACTTTGCAGAAGTTCGAGGAATTCCATGCTCATTTTTACAGTTTTCTTTTTTTATTTTATTCCTGTCTTTGAATATTCTAATTTTTAATTCACTGAAATATTATTTTTCTTTACTTCCTTGAAAGCAGCTCTCTTCATTTTGCTGGACGTATTTTCCCGGGGTGGTTATAGTATGAATCTTGATTCGCGGAACGACATAACTGACATTGTCTAATGCTGGCTCTAGACCTCACGACTGACCTGTGAAGAACACTTGCTTTTGCCGTGGTAAGTTGGCAGCCGTTGGCAAGACCCTTTATGTTTATAGGCATCCATGGGACTTCTGACTTGGTGGAAGCAGTCATCGGACTTTGCCTTTCAAGGTTTGTCCGTGGACTTCCTCGAGTTGGCTGTAGATCGCTTTTAATTGGAGAGTGCGCCTTCTGCTCTAAAGACAGTCTTGCAGGTGTTCTACCTTATGCCAAGAAGCTAATGCTGTTGGGGCATGGTTGTCACAAACCTTGATACAGCTCTTCAGCATGGCTTCTTGCAGCTAGGTTGTTTGTCTCAGCCCCAGATCAGCGTCTCTCTCTTGGTGTACAGCGTGGACTCACCTTCTTATGTGCAGCGTGTGCCCTGGCAACAGACTTCACCCAGCTCCTACACACACACAGGCCTCTCAACAGAGTTCTTTCCTCTTTGCTCTGACCCCCAGATCCCTCAGCTACTCTGGAAACTTCCTCTGGCTCTCCCATCTCAGCAGTACCTCTGGGTTCTGCTCAGAACCCATCTCTCTAGCTTCAAGCAGGAACCTGTCCCAAGGACAAAACCTGTGCAGTAACGGGTTTCACCATACTTCTTCCTCAGCAATTACAACCTCTCCCCTGCATGAGAACAGTTGCCTGGGATATTTTGTAACAAGTTTATAGCTTGTGGTATAGCTTGATGGTAGGAGGCCTTGTCGAGCACCAGTTACTAAATCATGTCTGGGAGCAGAAAGCTCCTCATAAAAATTTATTATAAGATGGAAGATAATGAGGAGCCGAGGCAGACAATGCACACATAGCAAAAGACAAGTCATAGAATAACAAACCGAAGAGTTCAAGACAAGATAAAAGATTAAAGACATTAAGGACATTATACAATAACACAGAAGAATTACATAAATAAACAAAATTAAAGCTATTCAAAAATGAGATAACAAAATTCAGGACAGATTGATAAATTAAAAACTACCACAAAAGGAAACTAGAGGCTTGCAGAAAACAGTAAAACGAATGATGCCTCAAGACAAATGGGAAGTAAAAAAGAAAGTTCTAAAGACAAAACAATAAAATGGCATCAATATCAATAGCATACATTTCAGTAGATAGCTTTCTAAGTTTTTCAAAGAGTGTTTGACAGTTAATAACAAAGGTTAGGGCATTGTCGGAAAATGTGTCAGTGAGCAATCCAGAAAAGCTACTGCATAAAATCAGGAGAATACAGGACCTGTGTGATAGTGAAACATCTATATTTCATTCCAAATAGCAAATATTTCTTCTAAATATTTTGAAACATTGTTATAAGCCTCTTAACCCTCAATGTAGCCAGGCAAATAGGTAGATATTTTTACATGTATAATAGATAAATTTCACACATGCCAATGCACAAAATAAGGAATTAAAGAATTAGTAGTCCTGGCACATACATGTAATCCTAAAACTAAGGAAGAAATAGACGTTCAAGTCCAGATTTGGCTATGTAGCAAACTCAAGGACAGATTGGTCTCTATGAGAGCCTGTCTCAAAAACCAAATAAAATCCCAGACTGTCCAGGCTATTGTCAGCGGATTTCTCCACAACTCGATGATAAGACCATATTGTTGGAGATATCACATATTGATGACATAGAACATGAAGAAACCTAGCTAGTACTCTACTGGAATCTTTACTCCTCCTTGCTGATGTCCATATTGCTGCAAGGTACTATACACAGAGAAAAGCAATCATCAGTATCATTCAGCCACAAACGCTGTGACTTATAATAAGAACCTGCCTGCAAGATATGCCCAAATGGTAATAGTGGCATGATGCCATGGGAGTAAACAACTTTTCTTTGCTTGAATTTAAGGCCCACTCCATAAGATAGAAACCATACCTGATATAGCTAATAAGGCGAAGAACCTGAGGCTAGATAGTTAATGGATCTGAAGGGGAAACCTCTTGTTATTGTTCTGATAAATAACCACAGCAACAAAATAACACCTAATTCAAAAAAAGGAATTGATAGGAATAAGATACTAAAAGGGTATATCTACATATAAAAATATTGGTAATTATATTAAGTATAAACGGCCTAATCATCTCACTTCAAGACTGGGATTGCTAGAATGAGTTAAAAATGACATGAATACGTGCTATGTACAAGAAACACACTTTAACATACGAGAGGTTTATTGCAAACTACAGAATTAAAAGTATAGATACATGTATGCTGTACAAACACAAATCAAAAGCTTGAAATATTATGTTAATATTAGATAAAATGTAACACCTGCTTTACTCTCTATGGTACAGGTCACACTACTGTACCATTTGTGAGCTGGGCAAGGGCATGGAGGTTAAAGGAATACATAAGAGACATGGGTCATTCGTGAGGAGAGAATGCGGAATGCCATTTATTCAAACTTAGAAAAAACCTTATATACCTAAATGCTGCACAATGGAAATCCCCCCAGGTAGATGGGAGATTACCAGACTCAAGAGTAAACAAAACCCCTAAGCTAACCACCAGTGGCAGAGGGAGCACAGGAACAAACAGGATGTTTAGCCAGAAACTGTCCTCAAGATGAACCCCAGGAGGAGAGGTAGCCCTGTGAGCCCTACAAGTTCCCATTTATTATAAATTACATGACTAGGCCTGTCTTAGGTGGCATTGGACATCATGCAAAACACCTTATCCATCATGGGAAACATCCAGGTAAAATGCCTTTACTGTCTTAGGTTAGGGCAGCCCCCCAAAGACCTTTCCTGTCATTGGCTCACTTGTCACCCATCACCATGTTCAGACAGATTTGCACTGAAGAATCCTCTGGAGCAATAGCTAAGAGGACTCACCGAGTGGCAACATTGACCTGAGCTTGTCTCTGGCTCTGGTGCCATGAAAACATGAAGATGATGCTCGAACACACAGAAGCACTCCTTCTACATGCCTGCCCAGTCCTTAATGAGTCTGTCCATAAATTGGAGCCCTTTAAGTAAGGTCCCAATGCTGGTAGGAGGAACCCTGATATTGTTAACTAGAATAATCTCAAATAATCTCAAGAGCCAATTTGTAAATTGTGCACATCAGGGTCTGTGAATAGTAAGCAACATTAAGTATTTTCACTGTTATCTATTAAATGGTAACCTTAGCAGTGTTCTTGAACCAAAACCAATTGCAAATGTAGCAAACGCAATATTATTTTGAGTGGCCAAGGCATTTGCAACCTGCCCCAAATAGGTATGCACTATGCTAGCAGTAGCAACTGACTGACTAATGGCAACTCCAGTAACCATCACCGCTGTGGCAGCCACAGCAATGGCTGCCATTGTGGCTACTGTAACGACAAAAATCTCTTCTTGTTCAATGCAGAATGAGTTGATTGACAGGTAGAGGAACAATCCTTGACTCTCGGACCACCACAGCCAGCTCCTCAGGACCCCAGCAACTCTTCAGTTGACAAAATTGCTCAGAACATTTTAGAACTCCAGAAATATTAGCAGGATAATAAAGTACAAATTTTTTTTCTGAATGGGATTTAACAATCCAGAAGGAGGTGGTAATGCACTTGGCCCAAAGTATGGAAAGACTCCAATCATAACTCAAACGCCCAGATCAGTAGCAACTGACTGGAGCCAGGCAAATTCTGCTAGTGGAAGTATTTACAACTGAGGAATTCCTGTGATAATATTTTGGGTAGTACCCAAAGGCACAGTGGGTTTACCTGTACTAAAATTGGTAGATAAGAAATAGGACCACACAGGGCTGTCCAATTCCACTGGCATCAGAAACAGAGGATTCTTTACCAGTGTTCATCTGATCTCTTGGCTCTGTCCTGTCCTCAGACTCCTGGACAGGAAAATCCACAGCATGCACCAGGTGCTCAGGTACCCATATTGGTCTGTCAGCATCCTGTGGGAAAACACAAATAGCCCCTCTTCTCCACACCAGTACAGGATCTGGACCAGATCAAGTGCCATCTGCTGGATTCTTTCATTTGACATGAGGCATTGTGGAAGAAACTGGGCTCCAATGCCGGTTGGCAGTGATATGAGATTGAGCATACACAGTCAAAAATTTAAAATATATAAAATAAAAGACAAATGGTCTCTGGGGGTGAAACCATAGTCCCCTTTTTTGTTTTATGCAAATAGGTTTTGAGTGTACAATGCCTGTGCTCCACTATAGCCTGTCCTTGAGGATTATCAGGTATTCCTGTTTTATGAGAAATAAAGAACTCAGAGCAAAATTTAGCAAAGCCAATGCTGGTGTAGGCTGGCCTGTTGTCAGTTTTTACAATTTTTGGAACTCTCATGTAGACAAAAGCCTGGAGATGGTGACTTTTAATATCCCAAAATTTTTGTTCTTTATGGGCTGAGGCAAAAATAAGATGAGAATAAGTATCCACAGTTACATGAACATATTACATACACCCAAAAGAAGGAACATGGGTAACATCCATTTGCCATATGTGATTAGGGGCAAGTCCGCAAGGATTAACTCCCAAATGGGGAACAGCTAAAAGTTCTGTGACAGAGTGCATTTTTTAACAGTATCAGTGGCCTGCTCTCTAGAGATCTTAAAATGAAATCTTAAAGATCCAGCATTGAGGAGAAAATGATTATGAGCTTTTTCTGCATCTTCATAAGATTCTTTTATTTATTTATTTATTTATTTTGCCTACTACTCTACACTGATCTACGGTGGATGGTGGAAGCCTGCAGGTTGTTCTGCAGACCAGCGGGGGGGGGGGCGCTGACAGACGGTACAGAACTACTTGTGCTGGGCCGGGAATTGAACTAGGGTCCTTGGGCAGAGCGGTCGGGCTCTCTGCCCCTGAGTTGTCTCTCCAGCTGTCTTCATAAGATTCTTGACTAACTGCACAAATTTGGTGAGTAAGTTGATCAGCCAATGCATTCCCCTCGCTCAAGGGATCAGGGAGGTCAGTATACGCCTGCAAATGCCCTACATAAATGGGACCAGATCAGGCCCAAAGCAATGCTTGAATAGCCAATAACTGCATCTGTACCCGAGATCCAGAGACAATATAAGCTACTGTTTCCAAAGGTGCAAGAATCTTGCTTACATATTGACTGTCAGTATAAAAGGTTAAATGGAATATCAACATATTTCTCTAGGGTCATTTGTACAGTGATCAATTCAGTCACCTGAGCAGTTTGAACATCAACAGGTTGAATATCAAAATCAGGAGTAGAGGCCACCATGACTCTCCCGGTGGAAGACCCATCAGTAAACAAATTCCAAGCCCCTGCCAGAGGTTGCAAAGAAATAACTTTAGGGAAGCATACCAGATGGTTTTTGAAAAAGGTGACCAACTTATCAGAAGGATGATTATCAATCCTGCAGGGATTAGTGCATAAGAACAAGGTCCAGTCTTCATCAAAATTTTGCAGCCAAGTTGTTTCTACCTGGGTTTATGGTGTAATAACATTATCAGGTAATATTCTGAATAATACAACACAGCAGATGGATACAAGATAACAATTTTTTTCAGGTCACACATGTTCATGTACCCATAGGATGGGTCCTTGCTGCCAAAAAACTCCAGTAGGACTATGTTGAGAGGGGAAAATTATCAACAGCAGAGACTGACTATAGTTAATATAATGAATATGAGCAGAGGCAAACTTTTCTTCAATTAAAGTAATACATTTCCTAGCCTGAGGTGTCAACTTACAGAAGGAGGTTGGATCTGGATTTCCCTGCAGAATGTCAAAAAGTGGTTTTAAGGCTCCCATAGAAATTCCTAAACTGAGCCGGACCCAATTGAGGTCTCCAAGCAATTTTTAAAAATCATTCAAAATGTGCAGCTTATCTAAGCGAAGAGTAAATTTCTGTGGTTTCACTCCTGTCTGCAACAGCTGATACCCCAAGTATTGATATAGAAACTGTTGTTGTACCTTTTCAGTGGCTATCATCCATCCAGTATGTGCTAGGCATTCTTGCAAGCCAGCAAAAGCCTCAAGAACTGTATCTGGGTCCTGTCCAGCTAATAGGATGTCATCCATATAATGAATAATATACAGTTGAGAATACTTATACCTTATCAGGACAATAACATGGGCCACAAACATTTGGCAGATGATAGGACTATTAGCCATGCCTTGGGGGGTAGTGTCACCCATTGGTAGCATCTATATGGTTCTTTGAAATTTATAGATGGTACAATGAAGGCAAATTTATCAGAATCTTTTGGATGCAGATGGTATCCTGCAGGAATACCCATAGGCGAGTTGCCCCCATAATTTCTATAGAATTGTTTACTGCTCTTAGATTTTATAGCAGCCTCCATTTATCAGACTTTTACTTAATAACAAAGATAGGAGTATTCCAGGGAGAAGTGGATGGTACTACATGTCCTGCCTCTGGATGTTCCTGGACCAGGGTTTGAGCAGCCGGTAATTTTTCCTTACTTAGGGGACATTGCTCTATCCATTTTATGGGAATGCTTTCTGGCTGCTCTGTAATGGCCACTAAAAAAAAAAATTTCAACCCTGTACGCTGTCCAGGCAACTGTTGTCTGCTAAAATTTGAGATCTCCCTGCAGATTTTTTGCCCAACCCCCCACCCAGGGACAAAGCCCTAGTCTATTAACATGCACTGTATAGGTTCAGTGATCAGAATTGCTCCCATCTGGAGAACTGGTCATTCCTATCCCCTGCAATGCCATAGAGAACAGCTGGAGAGGCCAGGTCATGGGCCAATGTTTTTTAGCAATCATAGAAGAATCAGCCCCTGTATCTGGAAGGCCTTGGAACATTTTTCCATTAATTGTTAATGTAAATGTGGGGTGGTTCTCTAAACTAGAAACCTAAAAAGCTTCAGGGAGTCTGGTGGAGCCAAACTCCTTGTCCCCATGTTCTTGCTTAAAGAATGGATTAGTAGAGCAAAACAGGGGTAAAAACACTAGTTGAGCTATTCTTACTCTTTGAGGGATGATAAGGACTCCTACCCCAGCTTCAATCATAATTTTTATTTCTCCAGTATAATTATAGTCTATAATTGCTGGTAAAATTTTAATTCCTTTAAGTACTAAACTACTTTTACCCAAGACTAATCCTACTAAACCTTATGGAATAAGTTAATATACTCCAGTCCCCAGGGCCTGCACACCCATCTGTGGGATCAATACTGCCTGGGGGGGAAGCACAGAGGTCCAGTTTGGTCAGAAACTGCCCTCAATACGAGCTCCAGGAGGAGGGGTAACCCTGTGGACCCTACAATAAAGTCTACACATGTTCATAAAAAGAATCAATTCTCCAAGAAAACACAAATTTAAATGTATATACCCATGGTAAACAGAGCTTGAAAATCGATGATGCAAAAATTTGAGTAACTAAAAGGAAGGAGGGAAATGTAATTAATTTAACATTTCAATAGTCTTTTCCCACCAATATAAAGAACCAGTCAAGAGAAATTAGCAAGATAGTAAAGAACCAAGTCAGACTGCCGTTAATTGAAGTCTAATTGGCAGTGATAAAACTTTCTAATCAAAGCTTCAGAAAGGGCATTCTTATTAGCATACAGAAATATTCTCCAAGATTGATCATATCCCGAGTCATTAAACAAACCCTAAGAAATTGAAAATCATACATGACATGAATACAATGGAATTCAATTAGAATTTAATAACAAAAATAGAAAGGAAGCACACTAAGCATGCTCAGAAAATTTAATAGCAATCTAACATTATCAGAATTTGTAGTCTGCAGACAAGATAGTGCTTAATCACATGATGAAATACATTCGAAAAGAAGAGTGGTTTCAAATCAATAACATAAACTCCTACCTTACAAAATACAAGAGAGAGACTGAGAGATTTTACACCTACAAAGGATAGATGGAAGGAGAAGATAGAAGTAAGAAACAGGAAAGACAAATGTGAATTTAGGAGAAAGAAACAATAAAAAAGGAACAGCAAGGATCTAATATCCAGCTAATAAACCATCTCAAATCAGAATATGCCAGCCTGGAGAGATGGCTCAGTGGTTAAGAGCATTGGCTGCTCTTCTGGAGGATCCAGATTCAGTTCCCAGAACTCACATGACAGCTCACAACTGTCTGAAACTCCAATTGCTGGCTGAAAGTAGGGTGATTTCAGGTTTGGTAAGTTGATAATTATGCAACATTGCAATGGATTAAAATAAAAACTTAAGTCCCTAAATTCATGGCAACATTTAAAAGATCTAATAAGTTACTTATGAGAGGTGTGGTAAGGTAATTAACTATTTTCAAAAATAGGAAATAAACAGTCTAGTCTTCACCTTTTCAAGATGTACAAATAATGGATAAGGGGTACTGCTTGTGTATAAACACTCCTTGGTTAATATATGAAAAACAAATACTAGACTTAGAATACCGCTATTTTATATCACCGCTAAATCAAGGGTTCCACACTGGATCTGTCAGTTCCTTACAGGAGAGACAGAACCCCAAACCACATACAGGTATAGGGAGTCAATGAATGCCCAAGTGACTGGATCCTGAGAGAATGTGTACTGTTGACATAGGTACTGCCATGTCAAGAACTCCATTGCCTCAGTGATGGCAAAGCCTTCCTAGAGTAATGAGTATTAACATTGTATGTAGAAAATGTCCACCACAGTTTCTCCCATTCTTCCATACTCACAATCTGAAGACTGTTCCCTGACAGAGATTGCTCTTATTGAAATTAGCTAAACCTGTTGTCTTGACGCGGCTATATATCATAAGCCCTCCATGTTTATAAGTGTGTAATGACTCTGTCTTCTTGTTTAGGTGAATGCAATAACCTGCCTCTTTGCCCAAGTCTATATAATGAGCATGCTGAGCTCTCAGGGACGCTGTGGTTGCTCCAAAAGAAACCTGAGACCACCGATACCAGGTTTCCATCTGCGTGCCCATCTGTTTGTCTTTTCTTTATTTTTTTTCACCATCCTGGTCAGGTCTGTCCCAGTAGTCTTGCTAGACACAGTATATGGGCCTGCCATGGGAGCAAAGTGACCAAGTCCCTGACTGCAAGAAGTGATATGCAGAAGTTGGTGGAGGGCACTGTATACTGAACCATAAAAGCACTACAGGAAAACTCAGAATGGAGGAAACTGCACAGTCCAAAGGCCTGGATGGTCAATAGATAAACTACAACAGGAGAGTTGGAGTGGAGACCAGAAAGCAAAAGAGGCCTTGCAAACCGATACAGATGCAGATGTGTGGATGGACAGAGATAGAGATGTATAGAGGGAGGCAGAAGCAGAGAAAGCCAGTGAGAAAGACGAACCTGGTATGGGGATGAGTACTTAGGAAAACCACAGAGGCACAAGTGAAAAGTGGCGTAAAAATAAAGACAAGAGTTACTCAGTGGGAAAAGAGATTGGGACTTGAGATTGGGGTGGGAAAACAGAATGATGACCTCTGGGTGAGCTGTAAAGAGCCCGGATGGTGGTTATGGGAGTATGTGTCTTACAGTAGCTTGTTAAGGTATGTGTGTGTGTGTGTGTGTGTGTGTGCGTGCGTGATCACACGTGCGTGTGTTGTTATGATGTATTTTCAAGTTTTCATGCAGAGACAAAACCATAAATGAGGATAAAAGAAAAGTCATTTTTCTCTTTTACCCATAGTCCCCCTCTACCAAAGATGCCAACACCATTGTTCCTCAAGCTGTCTCTGTAGCTACAGTCCACAGCTGTATTTATCATTTTCATCTGGAATGGTTTTGCTTTGTAGAGCTCATCCCTCTCATCTCAGCCCCATCATCTGTGGGATCTGACTTCACCCCAGAGTTGACATGATTCTTTAGTGGAAGAATTTGCATGAAGATCAGATCAGGAATAGATAGGAATCAGGTCAGGGAAGTCAGCGAAAAAAAAAAAAAAGCTTCTGAATTCTTAAAACAATGTGTGTGTGTGTGTGTGTGTGTGTGTGTGTGTGTGTGTGTGTGTGTGTACCATCAGAGGACAACTCACTGGAGTCATTTCTCTCCTTGCATCACATAGAACTGGGATTGAATTTAGGTCACCAGGCTTGCACACTAAGTACCTGACGAGCCATCGAGCCAGGCACAAACTACTTATCGACTTTCAGTGAAGTCATATTTTTCTCGTCTTTTTATTACCATTAATTGCCTTGACAGTTTTGAAGATACTGAACCATCTTTGAATTATGAGGAAAATTCCATTTTGGACAGGATGTGAGATGCTTTAGGAATGGTGTGAGACAATATTTGGCTGTGCCTTTTAAAGAATTCTACAGTCACTTCAGTAAGTGTGTACATTTTGTTGTGTAGCCCAGGTTTCTAGAATCTTAGTGTCTTTCCATGACATGAAATAAACAGATGCATTGTAGACTTTATTTAATTTAAAAGTCTACTCACAGATTGTGTTAAACTCTGACCTTTGCTTGGAAATAATTCTTTAGAAGAAATTGAGTAGTTGGTCATAACCATTAATCTAGTATGTTTTACCTCCATTTTAAAGTTAGTTTTAATCATTTGTATATAAAATACCCATTTCAAACAGGATTTTTTTTCCTAAAAAGAAATGTGGAGTTCTCAAAATGCGATCCTACATATCTATTTTCTTATTGTATATGTCAATTTTATTATTCTCTGGTCCCTAGTTAGATATAACAAATATTTATTTTTTAATATTTTTTTCCAAGAATAAAATATTGCCTTTCTCATTGCTATTACTCCATATTTTAATTTATTGTTTTCCACTTGTCTTGTCATTTTTCTTCTATACATCATTGATCTAGCTCTGATAATGAGCATACTTACTTTTTATATTTTTTTAAAAAAATGACAAGGAAATAAGTTTCTTTCTGACCAGATCTCTGGATGTATTACTTAGTAGTTTTGAGTGTTGCTTTAGTTATTATTTCCTAAGCAGATAATCATTTCTGACTTGATCTTTTATCTAAAATTAATTTGATACATAGCTGTGTCTTTTTCTAGCTTCCTTGAAGCTGAAAGACAAACTTACATGCACAAGAAGTGACACAAATTGTTTTTATGTTTGTTTGTTTGTTTTCCAATACAGAGTTTCCCTGTGTAGCCCTGACTGTCCTAGAATTTGCTTCATAGACCAGGCTGGCCTCAAACTCACAGAAATCCACCTGCCTCTGTTTCCCAAGTGCTGAAATTAAAGGTGTGCACCACTGCTACCTGGCAAATTATTTCATTTTTAGAAAATGCTTTAATTAATATTTTTAAGTGTGTGTGTGTGTGTGTGTGTGTGTGTGTGTGCACACGCACGTGTGCATGTGAATACAGGCCTCTGTGGAGGTCAGAAGAGGGTATCGGATGCCCTGGAACTGGCGTTATAAGCCATTGTGAGAAGCCTGATGTGGGTGCTGGGAATTAAATTTGAGTCCTTCGTAAGAGTAATACATGCTCTTAAGTGCTGAATCCATTTTCCTTTCAAATTATTTTATACTCTATCAAATTTTACTAAAGGTGAATAGATTGATAGCAGCCAATTTTGAGAATGATGAAACTGAACAAGAATGGAGCGACACGGTATGACATCCACTCAGTAGGGTAAGGATGAAGGTTACTTGTCCCCTGTACATTTGGTTAGAATGTGTCCTGGGTCTCGGGAGCATCCTGGTATACATAGTCCCCTTCACTAGTCTTTCTTCAGTCTAGAAAGGCACACCCCTACACAGGATCAGAATTTGCCAATACAAAGAAAAGCCCAAGCCCATTCCCCCGAACTTGCCAGGGTGGTGTCATCTGAGTTAAAGCTGCTAGGGAATGTCCTGTGGTCCCATTTGGAGACCCCATTTGAGGAAGAATGGAATAAGGGGCAAAAGGGGTGAAACAGGCAGTCAGCAAAAGCCAATGGCATCCTGGCCATCATTGCCTGAATATTTTAAATATATCTAAGTATTTGTCTTTTATCAAAATATTCCATTTGCTTACATAAGCTTGATCCGAATTTTCTCATCTAGTCTACCCTCCATCTTGATTAATTCAGAATTTAACAGAAGTGTACAGTGACCTAGCATACTCTTTACTAGTAAGCTTTGTTCTTGGACTTGCACACCCATGGCGACACAGGTGGAGTCCACAAAGGGATGAAGTTGGCTGCTGGCACTTGCTTTGTTGGCTAATTAAGCTTTCGCTGCCCACAGGGAGAAAAATCTGGCTGAGTTTTCTGGAAAAGTAGAAGGTTTTGTCAGAACACACGTCTTTGACATACCACATATTGCAACCTGAACCCAATTCATGGCAGAGCCAGGGGTACCCGGGTTATCACTGTACCCTTATCGCTGGACCTCAGCAATTTCACAGGGACCCCAGAGCTTTCAAGAGTGAATCATCAATCATCCATGCGGTGATGCAGGGTTAATGGACATGTTCAAAAGCATCTGGGACTGACAAAGTCCTGCCTTCTGAGGACGCCTCGCTGTTTGAAACCCGTCCTCCAGCAAAGCTTACGGAGATCAATAAGCATCCTGGAGCAGCAAGGACACACGAGGCCCTTTCATGTTTTCCTTTGCATAATGACAATAACAAATCTAAGGGCATTTGGAGCACTTGTCTCGCTGTGACAGCAGCCTCCGGGGGCCCAGGGGTAAATGTGTTAAATAGGTAAACTTCAAATCCGTGGACCTTTCCTGTTCAGAAGAAGAACTCATGTATATTTTAAGGATTAGATACAAAAAGCAGGAACTGGAGGGAAACATCGGCTTAATCTTTGAAACACATAGAGAAACATGCATTTGTCTGTAGACACATGGAAACGTCTTCCTCGAAATCATGCATGTAAGGATGTTCACTAGCCAACCGAAATGCAAAAGCAGAGCTTGCTGCTACGTAATAGCTGTCATTTAACTAAAGAGGTCACTCTCGTTCTACCAGGCACACACCCTGTATGCCCACGGTGTGCATACATTTATTGACTGACACCATGAAGATAATTTAGAAAGTGTGGAAAGTTCCCAGGATCCCCTGAAATGTGCAGCAAATCTTCAGTTTGGAGCAGTTCAGGAGCATGCGTCACTGCACACACATCAAATTATTTTGCTTTAATAAAAATACAGAGAAATGTCAATTCAATAAAAGAAACTTTATTTTACAACTGTTATTGTCTTTGCTCATGAGAGGTCAGTAGGCCCAGGAGTAGATATGCGGATTGTTGGAAGTTGGTCTATCTGCACGTATTAGAGAGCTACTTCTCCTTAACCCTCAACCTTATGCTGTATATTTAACTTTTTATAATGAAGTCAAAAGGATAGCATTATATTGGAAGTCACAAAAATAACCCCCAGCCTCAGCTGGGCAGTGATGATGCACACCTTTAATCCCAGGACTCAGGAAGCAGAAGCAGGTTGATCTTTGAGTTTGAAACCAGCCTGGTCTACAGAGAGAGTTCCAGGACAGCCAGGGCTACACAGAGAAACCCTGTCTTGACAAAGAAGACAACAATAACAATAACAAATGCCCCCAGCCTCAGGAAAGACAGTGTGTTTGCAAAATGGCAACTGAGCCAAACTTGAAATAGGTGTGGGGACCCTCAAAAGCCCTGGATCTTCAGTCCAGTCCTCCTGGCGCTCCGGAATGTGGGCACCATGCCGTGCTGTGGGAAGTGCTGACTCGGCCACACTGTTTCTGTCACATTGGTTTGTGTTGTGAAGCCTGTGAGACCCCAAGGTCCAAACTCTAAACTCTGCTGCTCTGTCCCTTTCATTCTGTAGAAGAAGCATGTGAGATTTCATGTGAAGCATTAACCTGTGAGGGATACACAAGCATGGACTCAACTTTCCCTAGCTTCAAATAAAAGGAGAAGTTAAGGAGGATGTGTGGCTTAGGGGTTGGAAGTATTCTTGACAGGATGTGGTTTGGGTTTCTGAAATACTGCAGAACCTCACAGATTGGGAGGGTGAGTGACTGCATTTACTATGAGAACGGTTCAGGGGAGAAACCATGTCTTCTCTGTCCCAGATCCTTTCTCCAGGAAAAAGGAAAAAACAAAAACAAAAACAAAAACAAACAAACAAACAAAAACTATTGTTTTAATGTGCTACATGTAACATCTTACAATTATTTTGGGTTTTGTTTCTTTCAGAGATAATTTCATTGCAGGAATGAAAAAGATGGCATGACCAAATCATACACACACACACACACACACACACAAACACACACAAACTTAGTTCTAAAAGGCATAAAAGAAAAAATAAAACAAGGAAGGAAGAAAGAAAAGAAAGAAAACGGAAAGGAATCTTTTCCATTTTCCTTATTTATTTTCTTAGTTAGATAGTAACCTTTGGTTTGGGGCAGGGTAGGGGTAGGTAAAAAATACCCCCTTAGACTACACAGCCCCAAGTCTTTTGGCAGGAAAGTCCTGTGATTGCAGATCTAGTAATGAAATTGATATTTTAAATCTTATATATAATAACCTCTGACTACTGTGAGAAACACAGCCTCTGGAGCCAGTTACACGTGAGGGAACTTAGTGGCCTGACAGTACCGGCGGGAACGAGATCACAGAATATCTTTAATTTTTGACAGTGTGAGGACTGTCAAAAATTAGACTATTCTTTCTTTTTGTCCAACCACCTTGATGCTGTCGACTTGCTGTCTGTGTAGCCTGAGAACTCCATCTGTGTCACTTGTCCCTTCAGTTCCTCTCACACACCCCCAATTCATTATCTTATTCCAACATTATTGTTCTCGTGTGCATGCATGTGTGCACACACACAAACGCACATGCTCACGTAGGAGGAGGTCCTTCTTTCTATGTGTTGCTTGTATTGGTTAATGAATAAAGAAACTGCCTTGGCCTGATAGGGGCAGAACTTCGGTAGGCGGAGAAGACAGAACTGAATGCTGGGAGGAAGAAAGCAGAGTCAGGGAGAGCCATCATGGAGTCGCCAGAGTCAGACATGCTCTATCTTTCCATGGTATTTCACATGGCGATATAAAGATTAATAGAAATGGACTAAATCAAGATGTGAGAGTTAGCCTGTAAGAGGCTACAGCTAATGGGACAAGCAGTAATTTAATTAATACAGTTTCTGTGTGGTTCAAGGCTAAGCAAGCCCGGTGGCCAGGATGAAAAAGCTGGTCCTCCTCCTACACATATTACATATAACCTACTGAGTCCAGTCAGTTCTGCTCACATGCACCCCACAGTCTCTTATTTTCTGCTTTGAAGGATGGACCTCTGTAATAGTCCCCATCTGTCACAAATAGAAGCTCCATGATGGAGAGGTGAGAGTCCACATTTAGAACACAGGCAGAAATTACATTGGTTTAGGAAAATGGCAGTAGATGATTCTCCTCTAGCATCTATGACCTTTCCAGCCAGGGACAGATGACTAATTTTATAGTACCAGCATGAGGTCCTTCTCATTGAGCAGGTCTCAAGTCTAACGAGTCAGCTATTGGTAATCCCCAAGCCACAAGAGTCACCATTGCATCACTGTGGATATCTTTGTCCTGCTCTTCATGACTGTGGTTCATGGGCTTTACAGTAGGGAAGAACTCCTAGTGGCTTATCTAACTCAGTAGCTTGCAGAGCACCTTCCAATACTATGAGAGTTAGTCATCCTCAGTATGGAAGCTTGTAGATCAGTTTCAGCTTGATTCTTGGAAGCTCTGTGTCCCAAATATGTGTGGGTCTTCTCCAACAGGGTCTTACCTTCAAGGTCTAAGAGGTAACCAAGGGCAAAGGCAATGACCGCTATTGTTTGGGGAGTCTTTTAGATGGCCCCCAACCAACAACTTAAAGGAAGATTTCCCATGCCTGGCACTTGAATTTTTGTAGCCTATGGCTCTTGGGGAAAGTGTTATCACCCTAAGTGGCATAATCTCATTTACATTATTTACACACACACACACACACACACACACAAACGCACACACGCGCATATTTAAGTAAAAAGAAAAAAATGTCTTCCTTTGGCTTTTTCAGTCATCCTTGGTCTTGGTTTTCTTTATCGCTCCTTCCTTCAGCTCCCTAAGCATCTCCCTCCCCTCCCCAGATAAAGTGCCGACTCCTGTTTACCCCTTTATAGATCCGGTGCCTCAGCTCCTCCTCTCTGCACCTTCTTACCTTCCCCATGGTCCATCTTATTTTCCCAGTTTCTGTGGTTGTTCCGGGTTATAGACTCACATCTGTAGATTTGCAGATAAAATCTACAAATCAGACAGACCATTGAGCCTTTGCCTTTTAGGGTCTGGGTCATCGCATTCAAATCTGCAATCTGCATTTTTTTTTCTTCACAAGAGAAAGTTCATAGCCTAAAATCCATGTCTGGCTGCATTGCCTGGCTCAGGACCATCTCTGCATGTTCCCCTAGAATCTGAGTGTCACCACACAGTTTGGGTGAGCAGACCAAGTACCAGTTATTTTAACTGCCCCAAATTCTCAGTGTGATCCCCAGAATGTCCTTGTCTCCCTAGATCTGTCCATCACCCCCACCCTTTCTCTCAGACTTCACACCTTTTTCTGTCTCACTTCTCAATGGACAGTCAGGAGGGTCCTTCCCTGCTTCCCCATCCTGCTGTCTCCAGCATCTTTTAAGCGTGCTGTGAACATCTGGTTGTTGTAAGGCCTTTCTCCCCGAGCCTTGTGCCTACTCTCGCCACTTTTCAGCATCCTCTCTGGCTCACAAAGCAGCCTAAATCTGAAAAACTTGCCTGCTTGTCTTTTGACTGTTGTGCACCTCACTGTCAGCCTCCTAGATTTTCCCAAATTTTGTTACAGTGTGGTTATTTCTACTTATTCTTCCATCCATTCATAACAGTCTGGTCTGGGTTGGTGATGCCTGAGATTATTCTAGGTGTAATACAGACGTGTCGTCTGTCCAGAAATCCCACATCTTTACATCTTACCTATTACAAGGTTTTTTTTGTTTTGTTTTGTTTTGTTTTGTTTTGTTTATTGGAGACAGGGTTTCTCAGTAGCTATGGAGCTAGTCCTGGAACTCACTCTGTAGATCAGGCTGGCTTAAAACTCACAGAGATCCACCTGCCTCTGCCTCCCGAATGCTGGGATTAAAGACATGCTAAGACTTCCCAGGCTGCACGCTTTCCCATCTTCTTATGCCATTGTCCAGTTAATAGAAGTCTAAGATTTGCTAGCATGCAACATTTTCATAACTGAACAACCTCATTTTGATCTCTGCTCTTGCTATGAACTCATCCATCCCAGATTACCCACAGTGTGAGCTGTTGAAAGTCTTAGCCAGGAGAAAACCTCACCACATCCACCCACTTCTTAGCCACTACAGATCAAACACAGACACCTCAAAACTGTGGGACTACTCAGTGCCAGACTTTCTTTGACATCATCATGGTGAGGACTTATGTGTGTATTTGACCCAATGCCTGGATTCTGACCCTAGCTGGCTTTCCAGGACATGGCCTTTCTGCACTGACTCTTTGTCGGTGTGAATCCTGTCTGCTGCCTCAGTTTCTCTGTTTTCCTTTTACACTTTCCCTTGGGCCTCTCCCATGATTTAAGAAAATACACTTCTCACTTTTAGCCTTGTATACTCCAAATATTAGATAACTATAGTCATGGGATTAGATGCCTACCTGTCTATGTACAAATCATGAAAGCACCAGACCCTCCCCAGCTCTTCTCGTGCTTGTAGCGCTGAGCACGGTGCTTTACCCACAGCAGCCAGTGAGCCTCCTTGACTGGCTTTAAATAGAAAGCACTGGTTTTTCTTTATTACTAGCTGCTTCTAGCCGCCACCTGAACCCCAGGAGGCAAGAAGAATGATGACCAAACACAGATACCCTGGGTTGGATCTAGAACAAGAGAATGGAGGTATGCCCGAGAGGAAAGACAAACCTGAAAGAGGAGAGAAGAAGACACAGTGGGAAAGAGTCCAGACGAGAGCACACCTAGTTAACGCAACAGATCACTGCGTTCAAGGATCCCGCAGAAGGCTGGAGGAGGGCATTGCTCTGAGATAAACCTATTCTGATCTGCCACATCCAGTTATTTCTCGTGCTTGGCACTCAAGGGCTAGAAGCTGGCAGGAAAGGACTGGATTATTCGGAGTTGAAAAATGAATCAAGTTCCGGACTGAGAAGTAATCTTCAAGCAGTGAAAGACTGTTGCCAAGCATGCTGTATAATTTTTCTGTCTGGATGTGAATAATGGTCTGAGTGGAGGAAGCTCCAATAAAGCAAAATAGCCTATTCAATCTGAATGGTGAGGAAAGGGGGAATGGACGGATACAGGCTCCTTCCTCCAAGAGGGCAAATGATTCCAGGTCCTAATTTCAAGGCCTGACAATTTCTTCTTATGTGTTGGGTTTCACGACAAAAGCCATGGGTTAGCTGCTCGGGTTAGTCCTTTCCGCCAGAAGGGAAAATGAGGAACAATCCTATGGAGTCTCGAAGACAAGAATGAAAACGTCAGACAATAAATGAGCTGAAGAAAGCAGACCCCATGGGTTTCCCTAGGGCAGCAGGCTGAGTACATGGAACAGTGAGAGACACCCTGCTCAGGGAGGGGCGGCCCCTGGGAAATTTCCCCTGAAGACGCCGATCTACCAATGAGACACCGATCTACCAATGAAGCTGCATTGTGATTACATTTGCCCTGTCACTGACTTTGTTTTGTGAAAACAAATGCTTTTTATCTGTGGCAGATTTTTTGAGAAGACAAACTCCAACTGCTGTCAAACCCGAGCCAAGAGGAAATAAGAGATTTGCCAAAAATATTTCATCGGCAAACAGCCCATCCATTATATGCGGGCTCTTTAACTGGCTGTGAACTGCAGTTCACCTTTGGCATTGAATACATTTTTAATTTTCACTGCTTCACTATTTACACACGTTGTAAATACTGCAGTGACCTTGTGATGAAACCAGCCCAGTGGTCACGGAGGCTGATGCTGATGCGGAAGGAGGAAGAAGACTGCGGTAGGCTTTTGAGAAGCTCGCTGGCTTTGAATATGCAGAATTAAGGCAGGCTAAATAAGGATGTGTGGGCAGCCACTTTCCAGGAAGTTGGCATAATCCTTTGGCCCCAGCACCTTCAGGTCTACCCTCTTCCTCAGGAATGCTTCTAGAGGTTTCAGTGTTGTGGTTTCTATAAGTTCTGTGGTTCAAACCTGGGGAACGCTATACTTAGGGCACCAAGTCCACCCGGAATTTCCTCTGGTAGTGGGTATAGAAGGAAGGACACTTTTCGAAGACATGAGGACTAATGACCGAATGACCCCCTGGGGGCTGTAGTCTTCTTCAGTTAAAAGAAAAAGAAGTTTATGTTGAATCAAAGACAGGGCAGATTTCTAGAAAGGACTGTAAATGAGTGTATGTTTTTAATCCCTTCGCAAGCCACCAAAGGAAGGTTGAAAGGGTGCGGAATGCAGCCATGTGAAGCTACTGGGGGCTATCTGTAGTGCTGTTGAGAAATATCCAAGATAAATGCAGAAATTTCATTACTATAGAAATAAATGGAGATGGGTAGTAATGGAAAATATAAGCTAAATACTATATATACATGGGTTAAAGTATGCAGTGCTATATATACTTGGGTTGATACATATGCAACACAGAGTGAGTATCTTTTACATGAAATGCTTTCAACCAGATTTAAACTGTTTTGGGGGCTGGGAATCATTTTGCAGGAGACCCAAGTAAGAACACAAGCTTCCCCCTCCCCCCACAGGCACCTGGCATGCACAACAGAGAGTTTTATACACCATCTTTACAGCTTTGTACTTGGATCCATCACGTGAGGTCACATGGACTTTTCCACTTCTTGAATTGTGTCGTGAGCGCAAAAGTTTAAATTCTGAAGCCCTTCCAGCTGAGGTTTTAGTGCTAGTGCTAATTCACCCTGTATGTGTAGAAGTGCACATTAGAGTAACTTCCCTGGAATCTGAGATTTGGGTTAAAGTTTTCTCCTATATTTATTTCTCTAAAGAATTCAAGTAAGAGCCTGGTGATGGTGGCATATGCCATTAATCCCAGGACTTGAGAGGCAGAGGCAGGTGGTTCTCTGTGAGTTTGAGGCCAGCCTAGTTTATAAGAGCTAATTACAGGACAGACTCCAAAGCTACAGAAAAACCCTGTCTCAACGCCCCCCCCCAAAAAAAGAAAGAAAATACTGCAAATAATATAAATTTGTAAAATAAATTTAATAGTGGAAGATCATAAAAAAAAAGTGTCTTTCTTTCTGCTCTATTTCCTCCCTTCACTTCTAGGCACCATGTTCTGGAGCTATGCTGTCGGTTTCCAATAGCTATCTCACTCTTGATCTCATGTTTTCTAAGCAGAAAATTTTGAATTAGTCAATAAGCTAAGAAATGTAGCCATCCGAAAATAATTTCTATGGGAATTGGAAACTATGGAAGAGTATATTCACATGTCAAAATTCAAAGAAATTGATGTTCTGGTAGCAAGGAAGCCAACGCAAAGACAGATTTAGACAGCCAGCAGCTTGGCACACTCAGAACACTGAAAGTCAAGAGGAGAGAAGGCAAAGAAGATGTTTTTTATACTCCCTAAAAGGCACCTGGGGCTCTGAATCACTCAAAAATAAACAACACCCCTAAATGTTTCACTTTTTTTTCCTTGCCCAGACAGACATAAGGAACTCAAAGAAAGCCCACTTGGTCCACTGTCAAACTCATCCCAGCTTCCAACAAAGGGCAAAAGTGAGCTTCTATTTCCACATCTGAGCAGAATCACCAGAGGAGCGTGCAATCCTGAGGCTGGAAGGGAATCCAGAGCTTCGGAACCCATTCTCTTTGAGAAGAATCTTCAGCTCGTCTTCAGAATCAACGTGCACCTTTCACATGACAACAGCCTTGTGAGTTGTTCATCAGACCCCACGTCACTCTGGATGGTGGCTCATAGCGGCTCTGGGCAGCGAGCAGAAATGATAATGCCTACAGGCTGAAGGGCCAGAGAAAGACCTCAGAATTCTTACTTCACTCTGGCAGCCCCCTTGGAAGTCATATGTTGCCATGGCAAGACCACAAAATTGAAGCAATCTGGGAAAACTGACTCATCCCCAGTTCACCAGCATCGCTTGAGCAAGATGTAAAATTTCAAGCCACTGAAAAATTGGAAGTTTGTGTAACTGCAGCATAGTTTAGCCATGACATAAAGCTAATTCAACATATCATTTGTATATCTTATGATATACATAATTACCGAACAGAAACTGTAACAGAAGGAGCAACCAAAGAAAGAATTAAACAAATTTATTCAAAGGCACAGGGTTTCCTTTTTCCTAGGTAGAAGTTAGTCACACATCTATTCAATGTTTTCCTAATTTCAAAGATAAAGCAGATGGGAGGGAGGAAAGAGCAACTTCAAAATCCAAACAAAAGCAGACTGACTAAAAAGGAAAAGAAATAGGTTGGTGTGAAACGTTCCTTCTACAGCGCTAAGTAGGAGACTGCCCTGAGTTTGAGTCTGAAGATCACTTCATAACATTCTAACTGTAGCTTTTATAATCGCCACAGAGTCTGGGATGCATAACACAGGGTGCAGCAAAAAGTCTGTGGCAAAATAAATTTGACAGCTTTTATTTGGGCAGAGAGCAACACGAGTCAAGAAGCACCCAGGTCAGAGACTCGAGACGCCTACATTAGGGAAGCAGGCTGGAGCACCCTGTACAGGCAGCTGGGATGACAGGCACGACACTGAGTTTCCCTGGTAGACAAAAAAGGGCACTTATTTGACTCGTTCCAACAAGAAGATCCTAGTTAGACTTCACTGGCAGTTTCTGACTGATGAGGACTCCAGTTCATTTTGTTGTTTATGTTAGGATTCAGTTTGCATAGATGAAGCTATGGGGTTTCCCCAGCCTTTCAAGTGTAAAGGTATTTTCAAATACACAGAACATAGAGCCCACAGATTTTTCTTCCCTAAAACTTTAACTTGGCACATGCGAATATGTCACCCATTCATCCAGGGTCAGTAATTGTGGTGGTTTAAATAGGTATGGCCCCCACAGACTTAAGTGTTTGAATGTTTGACCTATAGAGGATGGCACTAATAGGAGGTGTGGCCTTGTTCGAGTAGGTGTGGTCTTGTTGGAGAAAGTGTGTCACTGTGGGGGGTAGGCTTTGAGGTCTCATATGCTCAAGCTACACCCAGCGTGGCATCCAGTCTCTCCCTGCTGCCTGCCAATCAAGATGTAGAACTCTCAGCTCTTTCTCCAGCATCATGTCTGCCTGTACGCCACCTGCCATGATGATATGGACTACACCTCTGAACTGTAAGCCAGCTCCAATTAAATGTTTCCCTTTATAAGAGTTTCCATGGTCATGGTGTCTCTTCACAGCAATAGAAACCCTAACTAAGACACAATCATTTATGTAGAGTTTAACCTGTGTCATCACTATATCCTCTCTGTCTACTGTAAAACTGACTCATATTAAATACTTGAGAGCTATTTGTTCAATTATGTTTCAAAGTGATTAAAATTGCAATAAAGGCATCAGCAGACACAACACAGTACAAAATGACTATCAAACCATACGCGAGTCAGAGTTACATGATACTTTTATTATTTAAAGCACAGTCTTGATCTGAAAATTTTAGAACTGTTCTTTCAAATGGGGAAGTGATGGGGATGAAAGATATTAGGTTCTCTGAAAGTCATCTTTTACATGGCAGGATAAGTAAATCTCTATTTTTAAGATAGCATGTAAAAGAAGACAGACATTGTTACCAATGCCAACCAAATAAAATCATGACATAAACTTTTCAGTTTGCCAAAAATGTACCCAATCGAGCAAAGGGGGTAGTGCTTTAAAGAATCAGGATACATAACCATCTAAAAAAAGGTTTTTAAAAGAGCTAAAAATTTGTTATGAGCAACAAGTTAAACACCCTTTGAAAGGGCTTAAAGTATAATTTATGTAGCATAAAATATTCAATTCAAAATGTTTTAGGTTTACATGTCCCAGACAAGACCGTCAAACTCATTGTGAGGCACAATCTGATTCCATCCTGGCTTCAGGCAGCCATGAGTCTACTTTCTCTTGATACTTAGATATCTTTATCAAGATTCAGTTAAACTCTTAGAAAAGAGGTTCATATTGGTTTATAAAATTTTTCCTTATTTTGAATTTTTATTTAAGTTTATGTGTTTGTCTATGGGAGTGTAGTAAGTACAGTTGCCTTCAGAGGACAGAAGACAGCAATAGGTCCCCTGGAGCTGTGGTTACAGACAGCTGGGAGCTGGTCAGCTAGGGTGCTGGGAACAGAACCCAGGTCCTATGTAAGAACAGCCAATGCTTTTAGCCACTAAGCCATTTCTCCAGGCCCTCATAATAGTTTTTAAATGGACATCCTGTAAAAAACACAAATAAAACATAATGGTTTAGGTTAAAAATAAAGGTAGCATGATGCCAAGAAAGCAAAAAATAAAGAAAACTTCAATTAAAAATCCTAATACCATATAAACCAGAAATCAAGGGCACTGAATGATTTAGGAGGAAAATAAGAGGCAGTTTGGCAGTTTCTCCAAAATTCAAAAATAGAATTGTCATAAAATACAAACTTTTCACTCCTCAGACACGGAGCCAACCGAACTGGAAATAAACAGTAAAGTAAATGCTTAGATGACAGCGTGCATGAGATCAGCGCTTACAACTGTGGAAACAAACAGGCCCAAAGGTGGAAGACAAACTGGAAACACAAGCTAGGATTTGTGCGTCCCTTGGTGTCCGTGGGGAATGCTTCCAGAACACGTGTAGTTAATTTATAATGTGTAGCATAATGTAAACACTATTTATATAATGCAAAAACTATTATATACATCATTTAGAAAGCAATGACAATAAAAGATCTGTATGTTGTCAACACCACATTTTGTTTTCGTTTTGTTCATTTTTTCTCCTTGGTTGATTGCATCAATAACTGCGGTTATAGAGGGCTGAGTGCACCGTTGCTTACATGGTGATACTTATTAGTAGAATGTGGTATACTGTGACCAATTGCAGGACACACAAAACTTAAGGGAGGGAGGATTTATTGTGCTCACTGTTTCTGAGGTTTTGCTCTCGTCCTTGGGTTAGGCAGAGCATCGTGGCATGGGGAGCACACTGGTAGAGACTACTCACAGTCCAGTGAACAGGAGGCAAGCCAAGAGCTAGCAGATAGAACCTTCAAAATGAAGCCTTAACTAGTTCTGCCTCCCAAAATATCTGTACCAGCTAGAGACCAAAGTGTTAAACCACCAGCCCATAGGGCACATCTAATACTCAAAACCTCAGCACTGGATAAAACAACAGAAATACTGATACATTCGGCAACACATAAGAACCTCAAAAACACATGCGTGTGAACGAATTCCGTCAGGAAAGGGCCCAGATTCCACTCTTGCGAAATGCCCAGGGCTGGTAAAGCCAAGGAAGTATAAATCAGATTGATGAAAGCAGCGGGGGTGGGGGGGTGTCAATGCTTTGGTGGCTACAAATTTTATCTGGGGGTGGTGAAAATACTGTGGGACTAAATAGAGCAAGCTGTTGCACGACGTTGTGAAAATGCTAATTCCCGTCACTTGTTCTCTTTAAAACAGTTAAGTCCATGTTTTGTCCACATTTCTTGTCAATTCGTGATTCACATCCCCATGAATTCTCAAAATATCACAAGGTTTCTCACCAACATTGTATGTCTTCCGAGGTGATTCCTGGGGTCAAAGGGCCGTAGGAGCTAATGCATGATGGGAGGTTAAAATAAATCTACCACAACTAACAAGATAAAGCGTGAGTCGGACTTCATGTAGCTCCTTGAGACCCGAGGAAAAACTACTCTCCGTTTTTCTTAAACTAGGGGAGAATGTTTTTCTTTCATTTTTCTGGGCTTGAAGAATAAAACAGAAAGCAAGAGACAGGCCTAGGAGAAGAGAGTCCTTTTTGAAGTTAAGTCGCTCCAGCTCAGCGTCGCCGGCCGGCAGTTTCCACGCCTGGTGGCTGCGTGGCGGAGAGGAACTGGATAATTAAAAGATGCGGAAAAGCATGAAGCACAATATTTTTTTTTCATAGCCAGTGATGCCATTCTTCCTTGAAATACTGCCTCTGAAGATCAAAGATAAACAAACAAGCTGGGGGAGGGGATGGAAAGCCCCTCCGAAGTCCCAAGGCTCCTTTTTCGTTTTCTGAAAGGCAGAGAGCCTTCCTTTCGGAATGTAAACGTTTTCCTCAAAACTTGCGACAATTATGGATGTAAAGGAGAGCTTTTGTCGCAGTGGGGTCTCTTATCTGCGCTGACCTGTGTCTCCTTCAGATGGGGATGTGGGCCCCATTTCTCAGGATTTTAGAAAAGAATGCGTTCAAGTGGGGGGCGGGAGGGGGCGGACGAGGAAGCTGAGCTGGGCAGACGGTTTAACATGCAAATGTCTTCAGTTTCTTTTAGGTGGAGGATCAAGGTTTGGCTATTTTCAACTTCTTTTCCCCTCCCCCTCTCTTCCCATCCCAGTTTAGCTTCGAGAGGACTGTGGGTGTGACAAGGGCTTTGTGTGGGGAATTCAGGGGAATGAAAGGGCCAAGGAGACCCAGTTGAGGGAACAAACTTTTGGGGGTCAGTGAGGTCAGTTTGGAATAAAAGTGTGGCATTGTTGGTATTAAGGACATGCTCTCCGCAGGGTGTCCTGAGCTGGGCACACAACTCCAGGCCTGTTTATTCAACACTGAAATACCTAAGGATGGGCCTTGGGGAGAAAAGAGGAACGAATGCCAGAGGCCTGCACCTTCCAGCTTCAGAGCGCTCCTGGGACACACACAAAGACCTGCTTTTTCCACATTTCGGAGAAGAAAGTGCCTGTGCATAACCCAAAATTAATTGATTAATTAACCAATGCATTAAACGAAGAGCTTCCCGTGGCATTTTTTTTTCTCCCTCTCTCTGTTCTCCCCCTCCCTCCACCACCCCCCTCCCCCAGACAATCCGAGTCATTGAAAACCCAAGATCGAAACAGTTTCTTAAACAGTGTTTGAAAACAACCTTTGTTTCCATGGACGTAGCCAGGCTCTCTGTGGCTTCCTTCTAAAAGACATTTTACCCACTTCAGACCTAGAGGGCCAGAGGGAGGGAAGGATATTTCTTTTTGTTTTTTCTTTCTTTCTTTCTTTCTTTCTTTCTTTCTTTCTTTCTTTCTTTCTTTCTTTCTTTCTTTCTCCTTTCTTCTTTCTTTCTTCTTTCTTCCTTCCTTCCTTCCTTCCTTTCTTTTTTCCTTCCTTTCTTTTTTCCTTCCTTCCTTCCTTCCTTCCTTCCTTCCTTCCTTCCTTCCTTCCTTCCTTCCTTCCCTCCTTCCTTCTTTCTTTAAGACAATTAAATGAGAGATATTGCTTGCCAGGGTCCACACACACACACTGTTAACCTAAGGAGGCATTAGTAGTCCTTACTGCTCCCTGCTCGTTTACAATGCAGTCATGGTGAGGTCGAGAAGACAGATGAAGGACTGAGAAAGAGCCTAGCCCAGTAGAGCTGGAAACAGGATTAGTACACAGGGGAAGGGCTTCTGAGTCCCAGGCAAGGATCTCATCCTCCAGCCAGTGGGAAGGGAGAGAGGGACATTTCCAGAATCCAAAGTAAAAAGGACATCAAAGGATGAAAATGAAGAAATTCACCAGATGACTCTCCCTTTCTGGCTGTTTGTTTGCTTGTTTGTTTGTTTTAAAGGGCCATGTGAGCTTCCCCGAAGCTAACGTGGGGCAACAAAATTAGGGCACAAAACTCCTGAAGAAGGCAGGTGCTGGCTTCTGTTTAACAGGCTGGCAGAGTTTTGACTAGCAGAGGAGAAGACAGACGAGGTTAACACTTGAAAACCACTTAGACACAATGAAGAGTGATAAGGCCATCATGTCCAAAGGAGTTTAGTGCAGGCGCACTGGCAGCAGCTGGCAAGACCCGGAAGTGGCGACTGAGCGAAACAGAGCAGGATGGAGGCCGTGCAGTGAGCATCTGGAATGGGGTGAGGTCCTGGGGGATTATAGTGTTGACTCTGAGATTGAGCAAGCGAGGTTTCGGGAAGTTGAATTAAGGCGTAGAGTACTGAACGGTTTGTCACGGGACGGCTGTGCCAGCCGGGACAGCAGCTAAAAATCTGTGGCTGTAATTCATTTACAAGGTGGTGGGGATGTGGCATGTGAGTTTGCGCTGCCAGGAAATCACAGGAGTGGTGACGAGATGGGATAAACTGACCATCCGTCAAGAAGACATCACAGATGCGGCTCATTAGGAAGAGGTGGTAGAGGAAAGGAAAGACACAAGGGCTCTCTGCTTTTGTTATGAAAACTGTAGAGGTGGAGGATGTGCAGAGTTTGGGACGCTTTCTTATACAGAGTGCGGAGATGCTTCTGGCCTAACTCTTGGGGAATTAGAATGACAAATATCGGGTCCATGGTACAGTGTAAACAAGGAATCAGGAATATTACAAGGTAGAAAATCTCAAGACATGGACTGAAGGTATAGGAGGGGCAATTGGGGGCAAGGTGAGAAAGGCAGAGCAGGTTCTTGATAAGACCTCTTGGGAAAAACAAAACAAGAGGCTTCCCGACTTATGGCCATGGGAGTGAGCGTGCCAATACCAGAGCTGGGGCCAGGCACCTAGCCCTTAGTTTTCTCCTAGACCTCACCATCCTGCATCTTCAGGGACCCTCTCATCACAGGGTTCCTCTTTCTGAGGATGGGAGGAGCCATGTGGAAATCCATATGGAAATCCATGAAATCTAGGGAAGTCCAGCCGGTTCTACTTGGCCACATCCTAAAGGCAACACCCTGAGAAGGTGAGTTTGAGTTTTGTGTGTAGACAGGGATGATCAGGTGCTTCTGCTTCAGATAGGGTGGGACTACTTTTCCTGCAGACCTTTTTCTGCTGACGTTGGTTGCAGTCATTCTATAGAATAAGCACGTGCCCCTCATCCCCATTGCTTCGCCCGATGTCATCGCCACAGTGAAGAAAGACAATGAAGAAAGGAGGTCAAACAAATCAACACAAACCCCACAGGTTCCGAGCTTCCGAAGGGCAGAGGCTGAGCCAGAGAAACCATTACCGGCCAAAGCGTACATGAGAGGTGCCCATTAAATGAGCAAGTGAGTTGAAAATCTGGACTTTGCCTGCCAGTGAGAGATAAGGAGGGAAGCATGCTACCAGGTCGCCACTACGGAGACAGCTAGTTTGGTTACATTAGGTGATCATTTCAAAGTGTGGGTCTCTGTGGGTTTGAAAGAGACCCTAAATCAAATAAAAATTGTCCCCAGTTCACAGGAAGATGGTAAAATGACCACATTCATTATCTCATTTGATAGAACTGAGGCAAGGCAGTGTAGCACCAAGGTGAGGTGGATAAAGAAGATGCCCTGGGACTTCATGTGAGCAGCCATGGTACTCATTTCTATCCAGTGTACATGACTGACATTAATCCTAGATCGCCTGTGGTGCCTACCTGGAACTCTGACCCTGCACTCCCCCTTGCTGGACATCAATTTAGTCAGCTAGTTAGCAAGCCAAGAATTGCACTCTTGTGTGCCAAGAACGTGGTGCTACCGATGGCAGACCCCCAGAAGCAGATATGTGTTGAGAGGGGCAGGAACCCCGCAGGCATAAGAGTCAGTGGCAAGTGTTCTGGTCTGAAGAACCACAGAGGTGCATGGCTTCTGTGGAAGGACACTCCAGGGTGACCTCTAACCTCTACGAACATGTGTATACACACACCACACAATCATACAGACACATACACAAACACATAAGACCATAAGATGTCGTGGGTGCCCAGCGAACAGGCACCACACCTTCCATCCTTCCTCATAGGTGCCTGTTGCTGTTGAGATAGTGGCAATGTCTGCTATACTTTCAATGTGATGGCAGGAATATCGCACGTGGGCAGTAGATCTGTCCTGTGTCCCCATCTAAGGGAGGTAAAAGCAAAGAACCATGGTCTGAATGTCTTCTCCAAGCTCTTGCCAGCAGATGAAGCCCTTGCTGCAGACCTAAAGTGGCACCGCAGTTTTAGGGGAACCCTCTTTTCAATAAAGCTGCTGGGGACCAGCCAAATCCCAGCTGCCCAGCCATATCCATGGTTAACCATGGCATTGTAAGCAGGGGTTCTCTGTTGAATGAACCTTAACTTTTACCAAAAGCCTGGACTAAGCTGCAGACTAACCAGACTGTGGAATGTTCCAAACACCACTGGCATGGAATGACGAAGGCTATCAGAAAAACAGCACCCAGAATCAGATGGGGGAAGAGATGGCCTCGTTCTTTGAGTATTTTCTAATTTTCTCTTTCAGTGTGTTCAGAAAGTCTATAGTCAGGGTAGCCTTATTGCCTAGATGCAGATAGTAAGCTCCAGATTGTAGGGGACTTGCTCTGGAACACGAGTTAGGTAGAAGATAGAACCGGAAGTGGGGTAGGGCTCTCTTTACTAAATAGCATAGTTTTTGTGAAGTCCAACAATTCTTAGATCCTGGAATGGTACCCACTTGATAAGTCTAGACTCTCCTCAGAGGCAAGAATAACATTCATCAAGTGAGCATGCTTGTTTGCAAGAAATCATAATACAGTACTTCCTAAACACTCTCATGTGTGAGAATGACTGCTCAGTACTGTATACCTGAGCTGGGTATAATATTGTTGGTTAATACTTCCTTCTCTTAGTCTTAGAAACACCTGCTGGAAGCAAAGACCTGTATTTTGAGATCTGTATTTTGTTTATAGCCATCTTAAGTTCACAAGCAAGATGTTCACCTTTGCAGGGCAAGTTCCAGACCTAGGACATTAGCCTAGTGAGATCTGCAGGCACCAGGCTTTTAGAAACAATTAGCATTTCCATTTACTTATCATCTAGGGATGTCTCTAGGCCTGAATTCCAGTAGACCTGGCACATTTTCCCCTTGCTCCTTTGCTATATAACAGCTTTTGAGGATATAATAAATGACAATTTGATCAGAAACCCTGCCTTGCCTTCATTTCTCGTGTCTCTTGTAACCTCCATTCCTCTCCCCTAGGTTTATCAGGGACTCCTGTTCGTATCCTGTTGGCTGGGATAAACACCACTCCATTTTCTTGGTACTAAATGTTATTCAGAGAGAAAACAGAGTACTGCATAGTATTTTTTGTCAGATAATATTTTTTCTAGATTTTTTTTTCACAATTTAGTTCAATTAGAATAACCTGAACATGTCTATTGTTTAGCACTTAAGTTATTTTTCCCCCTGAGAGTGATTTTTTTCATTTAAATCTATAGGTTCAGTTCTTTACTTAATGGAGTCTCCATTTCTTTTGCTTTTAACGTATATTCTTGTTGCTTTTTGGCTTCTTTATTTTGAGAACTCCAGTGGCCTTTCTGTCTCTGTGACTCGATAGCTTCAGGCAGAGGGTCTTGTCATTGTGGCTCAGGCGTGGATTTCAGGGCTAGGCAGTGATTCACTGGTTTCCTCCTTATCCAAGGCTGCCCACAGTGGGCTTTTCACCACTGATCTGCCTTTGTGAATGATGCCAGTCTGAGTCAAGAAAAGAAGACCTGAGACCCACATGACAGCAGAATTCATTTCCTGGAACGTTTACCAGTGAGATCATTCTTTGGCAAACTCAAGGAAGTGTAGGAATTATAAAATACTCTATTTTTCTTGGGTCCTAGCAGCAAGTTCTCTTTGAGCATAAAGCAAAGCAAGATGTCAACTTCGTCTGTCAACCCATCCCCGGCATCCAGCATTGGTCTCCATACCTAGACCAAATGCCTGATATTTGATGACTGAGTAAACAAGAGTAATGTGTAGTTAGGGTTGAAAACAAAGGAATCCAGTATCTCTCATTTCCACCATGACTCTGTTGCCAACATTGTGAAGAATGCACAGACTTCAGTCTGATTGACTCTATGTTTTCATTAAGTTTGAGATGCTAGTGACCCTTTTAAGAGTCTTTGGCTTCAGAAAAATCTCGCAGAACCAGAGCTCACATTGAGAGACATTCTGCTGCTCTGAGGCTCTGCAAGGCGCAAAAGGAGCCAGAGAACCAGAGTACTCTACATCACAGTTCAGTGTGACTGTCCCTTGCAATAATGTTTGCATTTTGTTGTTTGACAGAGGGTCTCCTGCAGCCCACATGGACCTCCAACTTGCCATATAGCCAAGGCTTGAATTCCCAGTCCTTCTGCCCCTACTTCCCAAGGACTGAGATTAACTGTGTGCAGCACCATAACCCAACTTGAGTGTATTCCTTTAATTTCTCTGATGTTTGATGTCCTTATTTGCAAAATCACAAGTTAGTGCTTTACAAAGTTGCGGGAATCTGGCAACGGGTTGTGGGAAACCTTTATAGTGCACCTCACAAAGCAAACCAGGTATTAAGGCAAGGGTGCCTAATATTTGTGGACTTGGGACACCCATCTCTTCCACCTCATCTTTCCAGAGCCTACGAGTTGTCTCTGTCCCTTCATATGGAGCGAGGGAGGGGCTGATACACTTGATGACTGAAGGGGTATGTGCATTAGAATCCCCCACAGCCCTAGTCTCTCAAGTACTGCTTCCAGCAACTCTGTCTAGCCATGTCAATTGTATGATATCACATGGGAAAAGCACAGTTGCCCTGCCTCCTGAATGCTAAAGCATTAGGCTTTATATTAAGAGTGATAAAGGAAAATTATTAAATGTGACCTCCCAGAGGATCTCATAACTTCACTGAGGGTCAGATGCCATCATGGACCCTGGTACACCAGTCTCAAATGACATCTGTTTACATTGCATGTCTGTTTCCTGGTCCCATCTTCCCCGAAGCCTAACACTTCAATTCATCCCCCACAATTTGTCCATGTCCTTGATGTTAGTCTTCCCCCATGAAGAGTTCTATGCTGAAACCTAGGTAAAGGACTCCAGGGTCCATCAAGAGTCACAATGCATGTGACCAGGCTGATCAAGCAACTAGATCCATTGTCCCAAAGAGGAGAAGGAAACAGGCTCAGACTTAGTCCTAGTCTTAGGGTTGGCCTAAACGCAATATGAAGCTGTGATCTGGGGTCTCTCGGGCACTGATCTTGGTGCTGATGCTCAGCAACTGAGTTTTGGAACCCTGTTTCCCCTTAGCAGCTGAGGGATTTGAACCACCGCCTCTGCCTCCCCGGAAGGCAGTCTTTACGTCTGGCTGCAAGTCACGTGCTGACTGACCCTGCTCACAGGCAGGAGTTGGATGATTCATACACATCTGGCACAAATCCATTTGTGTAAAAACAAACCCGTTTGATATGTGCACATACAAAGTTTATTAATAGCTGAGAAAGCCACAGGCCGGTCTCTGAGCTGTGGTGGGCGAGCCAAGTGAATTCTACCGCTGAGGTTGGCTGCATCCCACCCACCGTGATTTGTTTTTCATCCTTTCTCGTTCAGAGAAAGCCATCCTCTCTCAGCTCCCCCCAAAACCTCGCACCTCTACACCCACCAGGAAGACCTTCTTATTTTCAAAATACAGCAGAGTTGAAAAGGAAGCTAAAATGATTTTGCACATTTGCTAATTGGCAGTTTGAGAAAGGCAAGGTAAGGAAGGGCCTGAACCCTCTGGACTATTGCTGGGGGCAAGGCGCCCTCTACTGGTAGACACAAACGTGAGACACTGTAGGCTGTGAAATGTTTTAGTTGGGAGATGCTTGCTTGAATTCTATTACCTACGATGCAGGGGCTTTTCTTAAAGGATTTGAACGAAAACAAGAGGGCCACGGCTCATTCAAGAGAAATCTTGCCCCGTGTTTACTCATGACGCAGGGAGGTTTTCAAGTTTGTGTTAGAAGTGAGCACAGAGCTGTGCTGTGCTTGTGGAAGAGGTCAGGTGGAAGACCGTATAGGTGTCTAGTAAGCAAGGCTGGCCTCATTCCAGATCTTCCTGCCTCTGCCTCCCCATGTAGATGTGTTTCCCGTGACATTATTTAGTAAATACCGTGGCTGCGTGGAAGAAAATGTTGGCATGTCTGTGACAAGGAAATCACCTTAGCAGCCTGGTGGTAGCACCAGGTCTCCAGCTTTGAACTGAGCCTGGAAGGTGGCATGGTGTGGTAAGGATGCAGAACTGGGGGTGTCTTGGCATTGCAGAAGCTATTATGGGCCCTAGTGTTCCTTTATATAACTCTCTGTTACATATTTTACTATGGCGCGTGGACTCTGTTCAGCTCGGCACCAGGACCATTCAGCAGGAGCACAGACAACATGTACGGATGTTCGAATCAGATTCCGGACTTGCCGAGTCTTCGTTTGCTCTTATATTGGCTGGCCTTCCGTCAGGACAATGGACCAGGTACCTAGATGAATTAGCCATAGATTCTGCTCTCGAAGGCAGAAAGTCACGAAGGGAAAAGACAAGAGGCAGGCAAATTAACGCAGGTGAGGGAGAAATTCTGAGTCCTGAGAGAGATGTGAGATGTGACCGTCAGGGCCTCCTCTAGATGAGACACAGAGGACGAGATCAGGAGAGGGATGTGAGACTGGGACAGTCGGTGGGGATCCTCTAAAGCAAGACAATCTCGCTGAGGAACCGAGAAGAACTCTCCTTTCATATTCCACTGATGACCTCTGACCTAGCCTTAGCTACTGATGACCTCTGACCTTGCCTTAGCTACTGATGACCTCTGACCTTGCCTAAGCTCTGATAGTTGACCGTGGAAAAGGATAAAGAGCCGTGTCTTGTGATTTTGTTCCTTAGTTTGGGAATATTAATTAAAAATACTGTTTTTAAAAAAACAAAGCATTAAAATTAAGGCGACTATGAACGTGTAAGAGAAAACATGCTACAGTGTCTGCCTGAGTCTGGGTGAAAATTGGCGCCATCGTTACGGCATAAGAACAGATTAATGGTTTACTAGAGGACTATGATTTAGCCAGAGTGGGAGCAGACGAAGGACGTTAAGTGCATGTTAATACAGGAGAGGATTAGATATCCACACTCAGGGAAAAGCTAATATAGTGATATCTAAAATTATATATATATATATATATATATATATATATATATATATAACATATAACAGTTTAAACTGTGTTTGGCGCTATGAACTTTAAGAGAGAATAATCAGTTACATGTTGAACATGATTAGTTTAGGTGCAATGCTTTCCAATAAAATAACGTAAAATTCGTGATACCGTTGAATAAGTTAAAATGTTAGCTAAAACAAGAGAGGTAGTTCATGACTGTAATCCCAACACACAAGAGGCTGAATCAGGCGGTTTGTCATGAGTCTAAGCCTAGGCTACATGCCAAAACCTTATCTAAAAGGGGGGGGCATTGGGGGGGGGGAGCCCTTAGAGTGCAGCTCAGTTGGTAGAGCGCTTGCTTAGCATACAGGAAGTCCCAGATTCGAGCACCAGAACTGCATACAGCAGGGGTGGTAGTGGATGCTGTCATCCTAGCGCTTGGGCAGGGCGTAGGATAGAGACCCCTACCCTGCCACCATGCCAGAAAAGGAGAAGGAAGGGAACTTGGTCAGCTGATATTAAACAAAGACAGAGAGATAAAGTTTGGGATGCTGATCTGCATCTCCTCATGGTGCACTGCACATGGTTATTCATTCAATGAGTAATGATAGAAGGGCGGTGATGGTACAGAGGGTGTAAGTCTACTCTCTCAACCCATTGGTTCGTCCTTGCTTGGTAGATGGGTTTTGTAGCTTTTTGTTTGTTTGTTTTTCTGTCCAGTTTCTCCCCATGGTTATTTCAGGCATGGCACCATTTTTTTTTAAAGCCTCTTACTTAACTTTATATGTGTGGATCCACGGAAGTTCACATTGTCTCCATGAACCTTTTTCCTGGGTACAATTGATGAGACTTGAGTTCACTTGGAAGGGAAAGAAAAGGGGAAAAGAGGCGGGTGCAGGAGAGGGGAGGTTCCCAGGAAGACAGTCTGGATGCTGTGGAGGCAAGTGTATCGGAGGCAGATAGCAAGGAACCAACAAGAAAGGCAAAGATGGGTCCAGAAAAGCAGGAAACCAACTGAGAAAGGGAGGGATAAAGGGTGCAGAGCCGAACACCAAAGGGAAAGCCATGCCATTCCAAGTCTCCAAAGCTAAAAAAACGTCCTCTGATTTCAGATGGCAAATTCCCACGCCCGGCAGTTCCTAACAAATCGTGCTGTGCAGAAGGAAGACAGGTGAGAGAGAAGTGGATAGCATGTCTTGTGATAGCTTAGCCAGGCCCAAGGTGCTGACAATCTCCCTCCACAGTGACCTGATCCCCTCGCCTGACACAACACTGCCATGGGAGGCACCGTTAAGCCAGCCCGATTCTCTTTACCCTGGATGCCATAGGGCAATGTGCTGCTTAAAGTTCTCAGCAGTAACTAGTGGGCTACATGTCATCTTAAATAAGCACAGGCAATAAAACAAAGACTCAAACAAGAGCTGCAGAAGGCCGTTATTTGAAGTGTGCCTCTATCTGGCTGAGGAGTGGTAAAATATTCCAAGGTGGGACGTGGGGAAGTCGTTACACTAAAGTGATGGATTCGGCATTAAGTCTGAGTAAATGAGACCTGCATTTATCTAGCTCTCTTCAGGATAAATGGAAATCTAGTTGTAAAGAAATGACTCTAAAATCCAAACATCTGTTCCTTTTAAAATAATCTAAAATTCATGAATTCATGGGGAAAAAAAGGTCAAATTTAAGAAGTCAGCTACTATTAACAAAAGCTAAGAATTGAGAGGCGGGGGGGGGGGGGGGAGAGGGCATGCGTACTCAGAAGATGGCTTCCCTCTCGACCGGGAGAATTAATCAACGTTAAGAGAAAGAGAGCTTCTGAAACATGAAAAGATAAATATCGAAGAGTGAAAGCAAAGAAAGCCCACAGAGCCAGCAGAAGTCACGCAGGAAGCAGTCCTGAGCAGCGCTTTAAAGCTCAGGGCTGTGCTAGAACCCAGGATGTGCCTCGTGCAGTAAGTGCTGATGTAAGCTCCTCTCGGAGAAGCCAGACACCCAGGTTGTTTCCGCTAAATCCAGCCAGCCATTATCTGTAAGGCAACACCAAAACCAAAGGTCTGCAGAATGATAAAAGCAAAATATTGAAGCTGAAACACATCAGTCAAAACCAAACAAGTCCGGGACAGAAGAGTGCAAACATAAACCTCAGGACAGAGGTATCAAGGAGGGCAGACACCCACAGCCCTGCATCAAAGCTGCCAACGTATCTCCTCATCGCCGTCACCAGGCAAATGGAACCAAACTGCTAGAAACTGGGTGCTCGGCGAGATTAAGGGACATTCAGGAGTCTGGCTGCTCACTCCAGGTGAGACAGCAAGACTCAGCTGCACACGTAGAAAACCAAGATGCATTTCTTCAGTAGCCACAGGATGCACCTGTGCATATACATGTTCATGTGAATTACATGTGTGCCTCTGGGTGCACACAGGTGTATGTTCATGTTGGTGGAGGCCAGAGGTTGCCATTGAGTGTCTTTTCCGACCACTTTTCCACCTTGCTTTTGGGGACAGGGTCTCTCGGTGGACCTAGAGCTCACTGGTTTGGCTAGACGGGCGGGCTAGTGAGCTCTGCAGAGTGCCCACCCCTGCCTACCAGAGCGGCCGGGCTTGCAGAAGCGTGCCGTCATGCCTGGCTTTTTACACAGGTGCTGGCAATCAAACTCAGGTCATCATGTTCTCACAGCGAATATCTTCAGCCCAAAGCATCTCCCCAGACAAGACTCTCTCTGTTAACTGAACTTTTGGGGTCACACACATGTGTAAAATCCCAATTATCCATCTTTCCCTCCCATCCCCTCTCTGACCAGAGGGGAAAAATAAAACTGAAGAGAAAGGATGAAATTATTAAATCACAGAGCCGGAAACATAAACATTTCAAAACTATTTTAATCTGTGTATAGGTGACTTGCCTGCATGCACTTCTGTGTAACCCGTGTGTGCCTGGTGCCTGCAAAAGCCAGAAAAGTGCATTAGATTCTGTGGAATCGGTGCTACAGACAGTTGAACCACACACAGTGTGAGTTCTGGGAATTGAACCCAGGTCTTCTGTGAGAGAAGCCAGTGCTCTTAACTGCTGAGTCCGTCTCTCCAGCCCGGAGTTGAAAATGTAAAAGTATTCCTGTGAGTGACTCATGGACAAAAGACAATCTGCAATTGCAAATAAGGATAATTAAGAAGACAGTTTCCCACCATTCTCTGAGACTTAAGAGTACGCCCATTCATGTGTGTACAATGTCCATAAACAGAAACTGCGTGTAAGAAACTAGGTTCAAGATGCCCAAGTTTGTTCGTGTGAATGTGTGTGTATGGACACATCCCTTTTCTGCATAGAATGGGCATTCGGGGCATAGATTATCTTTACAGTTTAGAAGTTGGGAAGCAGTTTGGGAGTTGTAGCCTTTCTTTTGTGTGCGATTGGATGTACATGTGTGTACATGTGCAGAGGGAGAGCGCTGGATGTTGGGATCTCCCTTAATTGTGCTCTGCTTGATTTTTTGAGGCAATTTCTCACTGAACCCTGAAGTCACTAATTGGTCAGATGGGCTGGCCAATGAGTTCCCAGCATCCTCCTGTCTCTGCCCTCATGGCGCCTCGGTTATAAGTGCATGTGCTCCTGGGTACTGGATATCGAACTTGGGTCCTCATGCTTGTGTGGCAATTTCTTTACTTACTGAGCCATCTCTCCAGCCCTAGATTGCAGCCATTCACTTAAACTTTTTAAAGGTTGTGGTTGTTATAATTTTTTGTATATGTATTCCATGTGTGCCTGATGCCTACAGAAGCAGGAAGAAGGCATCCTATCTCCAGGAACTGGAGTTAGATTCAGTTGTGAGCCACCATGTGGGTCTTGGAAACCAAACCTGGGTCTTCTGTGATAACAGCCAGTGCTCTTAACTGCTGAATCATCTCTCCAGGCATCTACTCTTAAGGCAGAAGATGCTGGTCATCTCTGAGAAAGACAGATCTCTCTAACAACACAGTCTTAAAGCCGATACATGCCAGGATTCTTCAAGAATCAGTGAACTGATCTAAACACAGTGCCTGTATTCTTAAAGATTTATTCTGCATGTATGTGCATGCATGTGTGCTTGCATGCATGTGTGCGTGTGCGTGTGCGTGTGTGTGTGTGTGTGTGTGTGTATACACGTCTACATGCCCATGCTTGTGGGAGTATATGAAAACTTGGACATTGGTGGACTTGTCAGAGGCTGGAGGAGGGTGTCCCTTGGAGCTAGAGTCACAGGTGTTAGCTGGACTCAGCTTGTCACATGCTGAGATTCAAACTTTGGTTCTCATGACTACACAAGTCCCTTTGAAACACTGAGCCTTCTCTCCAGCCCCTAAAGGCAGACAGTTTTGTTTGAATGAAGTTAAGGGTTCTGTTCCTGGTGTAAACTGTTTACATATTTCAGGAACAAAAAGAGCCTAGAGTTGAAGACTTGTTTTCTTTATGTTGAATTTAAACCACTCCCTGACTAATTGCATAGATTGGAGTGGTCCTTCAGCATCACTGGGGAGTTTACTCTAGGACGCCCCTCGCCCCCAGCATACCGAGGTCATCTTCAGTCCCCTGAGAGAATGGTATGGCATTTGCCTGTGAGCTTTGCCCAAACTGTTGCTCCCTTGAAACCACCTTCTCAAGGGCTATTTAAATCCATGTGAAAGCTTTTAAAACCACTGCTGCACTATACTGTTTCAGGAGTCGGGACAACACAGACATGTATCTACGTTCAGCAAAGGTGTTTTTGTTGCTCTTTTGTTTTTCCATCTGAGGCTGGCTGGATCCTAGGTGCAGAATGATGGATCAAAAGGATCGATTCTGTATTCATAGCTCAGTGGGACCATCTGCTTGAGAACCAGACACAGGCTGGGAGGTCAGGCTCCTTTGGCCATCGCAGGGTAACTCAGGCTCTGGGTTGGGCCATAGGTGAGAAGACTCTCTCTGGAGGCCTCTCTGGCAGTTGAATGGTCTCGGGAAGATGGTAATTATAAGGACTGTGGGGTTAGGCAGCAAGGGCTGAACATCTGATGCTTTGAAGAGAGGGATCTGAGAGCATCAGCGGGGTCAGCGTGACTCACAGCTGAGCTTGGAAGCCACAGCACCTTCTGCATCAGTCAAAGAGATTCTTATCTCCCCTGTTTGGAGGCTTGGTTTCTCTGAGAACTGGGCTCCGAATCTGTTTGTAAGATCAGCAGAACTTCAGAACGGTTGAGTTCCTAGCCCAGCAAGCCCCCCAACTCTGGAATCTGACAGGAGTGGGATACTGAGATGTTGGGGAGGATATTTGGGTGGATGCCCCAGAGAACCTTGAATGGTCCAGCCTGTAAAAGTAAGTTGCATCTCTTTGCTAAAGGATCATGTTTCCCTGTTTTTCCTAACAAAATGCAGAATTCACAAGTGAGATGAAAACCCTTGGCCTAGAAGGTGGCTGTTGAGAATTGAACAGAACTGAATGCTAGACTGTCTGAGACGCCACCATCCCTGCAACGCTTGTCCTATCACACTGCATGAGGCCCCTGCTGAAGACTGGGACTGGAACTGGTTCCTATGCTACAGAAGTATGTTGTGGAACAATTGTCTTTTAAACTTGTATTATTCTTAATAAAATGCTGATTGGCCAGTAACCAGGCAGGAAGTATAGGTGGGGGCGACCTGTCGGAAGTAGAGGCGGGGCAACGAGAATGCTGGGAAGAGGGAAGTGCAGTCTGCAGTTGTGACCCAGCCACAGAAGAAGCAAAATATGACTGCCTCGCCGAATAAGGTACTAAGCCATGTGGCTAACATAGACAAGAATAATGAGCTAATCCAATTTATAAGAGTTAATAAGAAGTCTGAGCTACTAGACCAATCAGTTTATAACTAATGTAGACCTCTGTGTGATTTCTTTGAGACTTAATGACTGCGGGAACCAGGCAGGACAGAAACCTCAGACAACAGAAGTACAGTACATTTTTTTTCTGAATTGACTTGAAATTTGGTTAATAATGCAACTGTGATCCAAGAAGCCAGGATCCCTTCAGTTGGTGGCAAGATAACATAATGAACCTTTGACATAAGGTGCTTGCTAAGGGACTGCAGGCTGGTGAGGCAACATCTTAGAGCACCAGAGTGTGTGTCAAACCAGATGAGGTAACTCTTTTACACCAGAGGGGTGCCCAGGTCATGTAGAAGGTCACCAGGAGTGACTCGGTGGGGTCTTTTCTCTTGGAAGGTTCCTATTGAGCGGGAGAACCCTCCCTTGACAAGTCTCCATCTTGGTGAGAGGAGAGTACTGTGAGGCTCACACAGAGCTTCAGGTCCTTCTCGCGAGACAATTCTACTTACGAGAGCCTTGTGAGAGAATGGAGTGGTCAAGGACAGAGGTTGGTCAGAACTGGCCACTATTTCCCTCTCCAAGGGAATGACTAACATCTCTTCTGTGACTGTTCCATGCTGGGTATAGGATACAATACAAAGATCATGGCATGCAATGGCCATTCCTATGCATCCACATACATGCCCCAGGTCTTGGTGTCTCAACACCTTTGTGTCTCCCAGACCCTTAGCCAGTCACTGAGATCGTTCCATTGGCTGTGAACCCATTTGTCTTCTAATCCCAGCTCAGTTATCTTTCTGCATGAAGTGAACGGGTGTGGGCACAGCAGAAGCTCTGCCCACTGGGAGGGTCTCCTGTTTTTCAAGGCTGCCCATAAACAAGGATGAAATAGTGTTGTTTTTATCTTGTTCTATTATCAATAAAGATTTGGGAGTCAGGTATTGATGTGAAAACCTGATATATAAAAGAAGTGGTGGAGGGGCAGCCAGCTGACCTCCTCTCCACACTTTGCTGACTAAAAGGGAAGGATAAAAGGCCCTCAAATCTCCAAGTCTCTCCCTACTCCTTCCTGTGATGCTCTATCTGTATCCTGGGTCCTCCATATACTCTTTAACTAATTCTTATCAACTAGTCACTGGCTCCACCCCCCCCCCCCATTCAAGATTAACTTTATCAACGCAGCCTCAGGGTGTCACAGTGTGATCAGATATCTCACAACAAAATAGAAAAGTTTGTCTTCAGATTGCATGTAGATAGCTGAGTGAGTTGGAGGTGATGTGGCGTGGGGGAATCTCGTGTCTGAGACACTTGTGCTGGCTGAACCTTTTCTAGCCAGGTCCAGAGCATGGTCTGATAGTCCTTAGCTTAGTGTGTGCCAGTTCATGTCCCATGGCTAGATATTCTGCCTCTATCAGTAGCATTGCAATTTTAGTGTTGATGTTGGTCTGTATATGGGGGTGTGGGTGTGGGTGTGCACGTACACACATGTGTTCACCTGTGGTTTTAATTGTATGCAGTTCTTTTCTGTTGCAGATAGTCTTGGTTCTTCTTAGAAACAAAACAAACAAAAGAAAACCTTAAACCTAAGGATTCAGAGGAAATTTGTGCTTCCCGTGATGCTTGCTAGAGCCTGTACAAGCATCTCAGTGGTAGGGTTGCTCACTGGGCAGGCCGATTCTGGTCTGGATTTCTTTCTTTTAATTGCCCTCTGCAAACCTCAGTATTACCAAACGCATGGGGCAGAGCAGTATTTGTAAGTGTGTGCTACGCTCTGTCTAATGTCCGAAGAGATGTCTAAACAGTGAGCTGCCTTTATGGCAGGAGGTGCACAGTGCAGGAAACTGTCAGGACAGTGACAGAATGACCCATTTCGTCCCAGACCATGGGACTCCAGATAGTCAACGAATGCACAAGTCCCATTAATTTCTGCAGGGCTCCCCTCCCTCTCCTAGAACACTGCACGTGGCTTACCTCTCACCACTTCCAGGGTCAGCTTATGTGCCATCAGCAGCACCAGCTAATGTGACTCTGCAGCGTGTCCAGATGGCCCACGTCCTCTCTGACAATACAGTGACCCAGAGAGAGAGAATTAACATATCTCTGGGGCAAGGCCATGAATGGACTCTGCCGTTCATCCCGTATGAATGCAAATTGCCCCTGACTGCCTTTTTGATGAATATTGAAAAGAATGTGTTCGCCAGATCGATAGTTCCATGCCCCTTGCCAGAGCCTCTAATGAAGACCCCACTTCCAGGGCAGCAGCTGCAATTGGCTCTAGTATTTGGTTAAGTTTGCAGTAGCACACTTCTTGTCCGTGGACTATTGGCTCTTTCCTTTGGATCATTAAGTGATATGGATCTGCCCGTTTCCCAGCGATGTGCTCCACATTGTATAGCTATGGCTGGAGGGGGAGGGATGTTCCAGGGCTTCTGCACTGCCTTTCTTCCTGGAGTCTGAGTTTGTCGTTAGTGAATCAATGGAAGAACTTTGCAAACAACTCCTTGCATTTTTCTCCATCCTTTAATCAAGAACTGAAGATGTGGTTACTGATGTCAGTATCCAGTAGTTAGATGGATCTGGGTCAGAATCCTACCACACGTTACCGCTGTATCTGATATTTTCAGGTTAGGTGTTTAAGGGTTTAATGTTAGTTTGGACCTTGTCTCTACTGTCCCTCCAATGTGGTGGGGTGAACATTCCCTTTCCTTCAGTGTGCTATTGCCTGAGTAAATGGTCAGTGGCCACTTTGGTGAGGACATGGAAGAATCACATGCACACACACACTCACAATATACAACTCTCACGGAAAACACACACTCCTATACACACTAACAGATGTGGTGTGCGTCTAGGAGTGTAGCCTTAGCTGGCCTTCCTTGCTCAAACAGAACATCTGTCACTAATTTGTGAAAGTCCAAGAGCACCATCGCCATCTCCTCCCTGGTTTCTGGCGCGAGCGTTGCTGTTGGTCAGCTCATGCCAGGAAACATAAGAGTGTGCATATTCACATAAAGAGAAAAGACGGGACAGGGGTCACCTGTCTTTTTAACAACTTGCTCTTCCTTCAGCGGGCCCACTCCCACAAGTGCCACACCAACCCACTCACAAAGGCGCCACTGCCTCCCAACGCCATATGATAAGGATGTAACCCTACTATGAGTTGTGGAGGGAAAAAGCCATGTTCAATCACAGCTTATTTCCCACAGCATCTCAGAGACCTGGCTTGTGCTGTGGACAGCCACCACCAAGCTCTTAGCAGTTCTAGGGTCCTCATGCCAAACTGTTCTTTACCACCTCCACAAATGGCATGTCTCCCTGGCCTCCAGAGTGGCACCATTAGGGCCAGTCACTGCGTTTGCTAGTATCACATGGTACAGCCATGCTAACACATAGGCTGTTACAGGTCTGTGGTTCTTTCCTCCCAGTCCATTATTATAGCCAAATATTTTATTTTGTGTGAGCCGTTGTTTTGGTCAAGTTTCCCTGAGTCATCTAGGCAATGTCTTCTACTTGACGATGTCTCCATTTGCCTGGGAAAACTTACTTCATGACTTGTTACTGTGAAATTCAAGAATGTAATACACCTAAACCTTCCTGGCTGCGTGGTTACAGAATCCTGTAGAGAAAGAGTGTCTGTGTCCTGGTCATGAAGTTTCACTGAGTTTCCATTTGCCTGAACCACGAGCTACAGGGAACTAGCATCTAACTTTTCTGGAACAGTCTACCCAACAGCTAAGCAAACACTTGAGTTCACTATCGATGCTAACATCAAGAACCAGGGGAACTGGCTGTGGATGTGGAAGAGCTAAAAAAACATGCCAGGGAAGGGATCCAATAGGCCTGGACTCTAGCGTCCAAGTGAGCCGCTTTCAGTCTGTGGAGGGCATGAACCATTTTCTGAAGGAGAGAAGATTTGAGTGTATAGAAACCTGTACTCCAATGCCAGCCCTACCCCTTGCTGGATTATAACCAGTGAAAAAAAGATAAAGCTATTGGGGTGACTCCCAATCTTTACTACTCATTAGAATATAAGACTTTTATGTACTTTTCCCCAATGCCGATCCTACTGAAGGTCAATGAATCGGAGACCCTGGAGTGCTGCTGTGTGCATTCCAACTTACCCCAAGATGATGCAGGTACCAAGAAGGTGGAGAAACTGTGTCTATACTGACCCTTGGTGCCTACGGTACTGCGAACACAATGAATAGCTCCAAGCCCCATGGGCTTTGCAATGGATGCCTCCCCAAATGAAATTCGTTTATGACGCCTGCTATGGTCCTTCACAGGAAGTGCTCCATAAGAGGAGAAAGCTTACTTGAAATCGAATCAGAACACTGACCAGTGAGTGCCTATTCCTAGGGCACTGAAATAGTCTTTTTTCCCCCAGTCTTTTAAAAATAATATTGTCCCTCGTGTTAATTTTCCTCGTGTTAATTGTCATCTGTCAATGCAGTGTTTTGAAAAACTAGAAGAATGGCTGCTTCTAGCTTCGCTGCTTATTCCTAAATTTGGTAGCTGCATCATTTTTTTTTGTTAGATGAGAAGGGAAACAACTTCTCTCAAGCACACTGGGATGCAGGAGATCTCTTTCTTCCCTGCCTGGGACTTAAGTGAAGCCCCTGGAGCTCTGAGCTAACCACACATCTGTTAGAGGCAATTATAACGAGAATTAGAAATCCTTACCATTTTCTGAAAACTTGCTTTGTCAGCAACTAACATGAGCGCTATTTTCATTTTTAAAAAACTCAATTTATTCACTTTTTAAATGCTAATGTAAGTATCACACTTTAAAAACTTTACTGGTAGGGGTCAGGGTTTGTATGAAAGCTCTGTCAGGCTGATGTTTTTATTTGAAGCCATCAAATTGCCCACATTTGTGTTTCACTGACGTGCAGGTCACCCAATGTGCCCTGACCTGGTCTCTTTCACCATAGACTGTCATGCAAAGGGCCAAATGATTTTAGGAAGGAAACGTGTAAGCAAAGCAGAGAGCTAAAAACAGCCCAGTTGTGTTAATATTTAACAACTTCCATTAACATGAAGCCAGTTGGAAAACCTTCAGCCCATCAGCAGTTAGGAAAGCCAGCATCCTTCCTTTACTATTTCAGTACCCGATACCACTCAGCAGTAGGGGAAAGGCTGCCCGAATGAAACATCTTTGGTTCTGGATGACAAAGCCAGATTACCAGTTGGAAAAACCAGTGGTCAGTCCACTTGCTGGTGACAGATCACACATGTGAAGCCCTGGGCTTGGGAGTACTTGTGAGGTCTGCAGTTGTACAAATGCCTCTTTCCCTTTCCTCCTTGGATCTTATTTTCAAACTGGGGCTTTCCAAGTTCCTATAGATTCTTCCCAGAGCATCCCTGAATTCACCCTCCCTCCCCCACCACCAAAGGCCTCTGGTCACTCCCATGGACCTGCTGGAGTCCCAAGACTGGTCTTCCTCACTCAGTATGTCCATGTGTCCAGATGCATGTTCTGGCCCTGTCATGGTTGCCTCTCCTGCTCTGCCTCCTGCTTAGTTTTCTCCCAAACTCCCACATGACACCTAAATCCCTTCCTCTGGGGATCTATGGATAGATGGGATTTCTAAGCTCTTAAACGTTCCCAAGAGGTCTATGTTAAGCCAGAAATAGAAACTTTAGAACCCCATGTGCCAGTCTGCTTCATCCCAGGCTCTTTCAGTGTGTACACACATATATACAACATGCATACATTTGATCTTTGTTGGTACACATCCATACACACGCAAACATTTTGTTTCTGACTGTATACACATACATACATTTAGTCTTTGTCAGTACACATCCACACACATGCAAATATCTGGTTTCTGACAGTCCACATATACGCACATGCATACATTTGGTCTTTGTTCCCAGTTCAGCGTTCAAAGACCCTGATGCCTGTGGGACTTCCTGAATGATAAGGATGTCACACACCTAAAAGACTGCTATGGACCATCACTGAGTTTATGCAAATGAATGACCTGTACCTGAGAGTAGCAGCTTCAGTATGGTGTCCATCACCAGACAAATGAGCAGCCATAACCAAAGAGTAAAATACATTGACTCCTCTCCTTCCAGTGATAAGAGTAGAAACTGGCTCAGTCATCAGCAACCAATAACTGAACCAATAGCATCTTTGTACTCAGATCTTGCCTTAACAAACTCAGCACAGCAGTTTGGGGGATGCTTCCCTTTTGATAAGATTGTCCCTCTTATCCCCAGGAACATATCCAAGGACTCCCAGTGCGTGGCTGAAGTTCTCCATACCACAGAACCTTGTGGACACTGCTTTTCCCAATACATCCACATAAAAATGTATGAGGTGGGAACCCAGAGAGAGTAAAAGTAACTAATAATAAAGTAGAACAACTAACTGTCACAATACACTGTAATCAAAGTTGTGTGAGTCGATCCCTCCCTTAGAAGACCTATTGTATCCCCCATCCCTGTTGTTTTGTGATCACATGCAGCGCAAATGTCCAGAGAAAACATGCTGTCAGCTCTTTTGTCACACTGACTTGCTGACATCAATATTCTTAGGCCTTGGCGCCATCAAAGAGTTACTTGAATAAAAGCACAGCAAAGGTGATGTCAGCTGATCTGACCCTCAAGATGGCTGCTAAGAGACAAACAGGCCCGTAGAGTATACGGTGAGGATACACAGGACCAGGGACTATGTACATCTCAGGCTGGTCCCTCCCCATACTTTATGAGGGATCCAGGAAACTGTAGTCATGCCCAGGGAATGTCCAGGGGCGAGAAACAAATATACATGAACTCACATGGCCCATTTATCTGTGAAAAATAAAACTGCAGAGAACTGTGTGGTTCTTAACAAAATGTGAAGTATGTGTAGTAGGAAGCTGCTTGGTTGTTTTCAGCTGCTCAGCCCCAAAATAACCACACAGAAACTGCACTAACTGTATTAATTACATGACTGCTTGGCCTATTAGCTCTAGCTTCTTATTGGCTAGCTCTTACATCTTAATTTAACCCATTTCTATTAATCTGTGTATTGCCATGTGGCTGTGGCTTACTGGTAAGGTTCTGTCCAGTGTCTGTCTCTGGTGGGGCTACATGGCTTCTCCTGACTCTGCCTTCTTTCTCCCAGCATTTTTTTTTAGATTGCCCCCGTCTAGCTTTGCTCTGCCCTGCTCTAGGCCCAATGCAGTTTCTTTATTAATCAATGGTAATCACAGTATATAGAGGGGAATCCCACATTACCTCCCCTTTTCCTATCTAAATGAAAAGGAAGGTTTTAATTTTAACATAGCAAGATTACATACAATAATACAGCTATCAAGCAAGAATTACAGTTACAATATTAATATCTACTTTATCTTTTATCATAACTAAGGAAAACTATAACCATCTGTTCTTCAGCTCCTTCAAAAACCACAGACGGATATAATATTACCGAAGTTAACAGGAAGTGCATTGTAAGCAACTCCCAAAACTCTAGAAATGACAGAGACATCTCGCTGCCTGGACAGTCACCCAAAGTGACTTGGCACATCCAATCTTCAGCCTACAGGCCCATAGTATCCAGCAGACTTTTCCATGAAGTAGCAAATCTGAAGATCTGTTCTGCCTTGTAATGGCAAAGTCCATCAGTTGCTTTCTTCTGTGTCCTGTGAAATGTTTCGCAGACTCTTTAATGAAGTTCCTCTTTAAGGAACCCTGAAGGATGGTCTCACCTTCTTTAGGCAACTTCAGCAGTCATTTCTCTGTGGGTCCTGCATGTCCAGTTCTTACAGCATAACATCAAGCAGACCAGGCAAGAGCAGTTTCTTGTCCAAATGGCTAACAAACTCCATAAGGAGCATCTTCAATGCTCATTTTCCTCTTGAAGTAGATTGGTGATGCCAGGAACAGATGTGTCTCATTGTTACGAAAAGTCCTAAGTTACTAAAACATTTTAAATACCATATTTTATAGTCTTTAAAAGATCTGAAGAACACATATCTAACTGAAATATATCATTATATATTTAGAAAACTTAACTAATATGACTATAAGCTTGACTATTATAGATGACTACATATTAACCTGTATTTCTTAATTATATTATACATTATATTACATTTTTAAATGAACTGCACAAGTCACAATACCTTAATCAAAAGCAGAAATATGCATATAATAAAATTGACCTAAAATTTATATCAATAGACCAATATCCACATCTAAACCAATGAAAATTATTCATATCTCTATCATATCCCCCTTTAAATGTAAACAAACATTTATAAACAATCATTTAGGGAATTTGGGCATAATTCTCTCCAAACTGCTTCCTGCTTTTTGTTGGGTGAAATATTTGGGGATTTCCGAAGACCTTTCAGGGGTTCTTGGTCCATCAAACCACATTATTCTGGAAGAAACCCATAGGTTCTATCTTCTGGGGAAACAAAAGAAGAACCTATTTTCCAAATCAACAAATCCTTAGACCCAAATTCTGAAGTCAAGATACCTTTAAAATATATATGTTGGTTTAGTTTAGTAGTCCATACAATGAAATGTCTCTCTGTACTTAGCTCATTCACAGTCAAAAAATTCAAAGAAAACACAATAATATACATAATCCAGATTCTCTGTGTATATTTCATCTTTGCATGGCTTATTTTTTCTTTACGCCTTTTAATCTATGGCTATCTGTTCTCTGTCTCTTTAAAGACTTTGTTTTATTTTTTTAAACAATTCTCTTCTTTTTAAAACTTTCTATACTCTTTTTATTCTCTCTCCCAAGTCTATGTATATTTATATAACACTGTCACCCATTTAGAGGTCTTTTTTTTATTTGAATCTGTCTTTATTGTGCATCTGTAATTATTTTCTGACCAGAGGCGCCTCCCTTTTTTAGTGCTAAGTGGGCATGGCTAGGGCCAACATGGCCCTGTTTGCTTGCTCCGCAAAGTACAACATGGTAAAGGCCTCCAAGAGTCATGTACATTGCTCCATTTTCAGGCACATAATGGGTCTATGCTGCCATTAAGCAAGTTGCAGCACTCTGCTCACAAACCCCATTTAAATGCTCCAGAGTTGGCCTCCCGAAAGAGTCAGAGCCATTTCTGCTTGCAAACCAGGAATCCGCTATTTTCGAAGAAGCTGTGCAGTTTTTACTGCACCTCTCTTAAAGGAGCCATATGTGTGTGTGTGTGGGGGGGGATGTCAGCTACTAAGAAGCCATGCTTAACTCTGTTCTTTTGTGTCTAGAATTCCTTCCCAAGCTTTCTCAGGTTTTACATGGATTTAGTCAGCCTCACATTCACACACCAATCTGTTGTCAGGGGAAGTTGCTTGTTCATTTTCCAGCTGCCCAGATTCCAGGAATAATCACACAGGAACTATATTATTCAAATCACTGCTTGGCCTCTTAGCTCTAGCTTCTTATTGGCTAGGTCTTATATCTTAATTTAACCTATTTCTATTATTTTATATTTTTACCATGAGGCTTGTGGCCTACTGGCAAGGTTCCATCTGGTAGTTTGCATCTTTTCCGTCTGGTGGCTCCATGACAGCTCCTTACTCTGCCTTCTTTCTCCCAGCATTCAATTTAATTTTTCCCACCTATCTCTTACTCCGCCCTAGTATAGGCCAATGCAAATTCTTTATTCATTAATCAATAAAAGCAACAAATATACAGAAGGACCTCCTACATCAGCTATGTTCTTTCCCAGGGCAGGAATTCCATCACTCTCTAGTCTTAGTGTAGCCTAACTACAAGTTCACTGAGTCAAGTTTGTGCTAATTATTTGTGTTTGGGAGACCTGAGCACTACTTGTACAATGACTAGCTTCAATTTTTAGACTTAAACTTCCTCTGTTAAGGCAAACTGTGACTCTGAAAAGACAGTGCGTGGAAGAGAGGCCAAGATGAGAAGGTAGTCAGTCTCCTTGGAAGTCAGTGTTGAGAGACTGGGCTATTGCTAAAATCTGATGTTTTATGGTCTAAAACTCTCTCTCTCTCTCTCTCTCTCTCTCTCTCTCTCTCTCTCTCTCTCATGTGCGTGTGTTTATCCATGCATGCACACTCAGACTGTACAAGTGTGCTTGTCCATGCATGGGCATTTGAAAGTCAGAGAAGTCAGAGACTGACACTGGGTGTCTTCAACACCATTCTCCACTGAGCTCTTGGGATCTGCCTGTCTCTACCCACACCAGCATGGGGTTATAGGCACATAAAACTGCTTGCCTGGTTTTTATGTGGGTACTGGGCATCCAAACACGGATCCTCATGTTTATACAGCAAGCACCTTCCCCACTGAGCCATCTTTTCAGCCCTTGTTGGATGTGACTTGAGTTTGTCCCAGAGTTGTGGTTTGTCTAATCTCCTAGTTTCTTAGCCTGGTCTCCAAGGCTCTAAAAAACATCCATGAAGCATTGAATTTAACTTGCCTAGAATGTACCTGGTTTTTCCTGCCCACGCCTATTATGCAGAAGAGAATAGGTTTTGCCATCTGAGGCTCAGGTCGTCACTTGGCTTTTTTGAGGGAACAGACCTCTGAAGATATTTCCATCTCTTGTTCTTATCTTCCTCCCAATGACTGAGTACCGAGATGACTAGACATAGTCATCAGTCCACGTTAATTAAGTGTGGCAAAACCATATGCTGAAGTCTTGGTTTTTCTTTAACTTCTGATAAATATACATGGACTTTATAATAAAGCATGAAGTGGGGAAATGATGGAGGTGTTCTCAGTCTCTTCTTGTGGTCACGTCTTTGACAGTAGCACAAACAGAAGTATTATGGTCACAATGCTAAGCAGATGAGCTCTTGAGTTTGACAAATGGATATTAAAAGCCATTCTCTTTGGAGCTTTCTTGTTATCGGGTCAATGACTTTAGGTTTCGAGACGCCAAAGACTCACACAATTCCATTTGCTCTCTCTGCTTCCAGTTCAAGGTTTGAGATGTGAGCTCTCAGCCGTCTCTAACACCATGTCATCCTGCTGCCTCTCTTCCCTATTGTGATGGGCATGTTCTCTTATTCCTCTGAAACCATAAGCCAAATGAACCCTTCCCTCTAACTTGGCTTGGCCACGGTGTTTTATCACAGCAATGGAAAAGGAGCTAATACAGAATTTCGTGGATTTGTTAGAAGAATAGAACCTGGGATGTGTGACCAACACCTGAAGTAAAGGAGCCATCAGTCAGCAGTCTGAGGGGTCCTCTACTCTGCCTGAATAGAAATCCGCTCCTGGCAAGGACACTTCCCTAGAAGATTCGGTTTCCTCCTGGTGGCCAGGTACAAGCAGCAGCAAGTGGTGCCCTCTGGTGGTACAGTCCCACGACTAGAGGGGGATAAAGGAGAACCATGGCGTCTGCCTGTCTCTGCTTTCTTCCTCCCAGAATTCTGTTCCATCTTCCCTGCCTTCCTGAGTTCTGCCCTATGAACTAGGCCAAGGCAGTTTCTTTAATAACCAATGAAAGCAACACAAATACAGAAGGGCCTCCTACACCACTGGTGGCTGTCAGACTGTGAGTCCCTTTGCCGAAGGCAGCCACTGCACCCAAAGAAAGCCCTCAGGCAGCCGACCAAGAAGCCGTTGTCCTGTCCTCAATCAATGTCTTTGCTCATTTATAAAACCAGAACAGCAAAACAGGTGTATGAACTCAAAGAGCTTATCACTAATAGATTTGTTAAAAGATTTGACCGGTGTTCCGGGGAGAGGTAGCTTCCCACAATTCCTCTCAGGGACACCGCTGAAGTACCCTCTAAGTCCTAACTGAGGAGATCTGATGCCGCCACTGAATGATGCTGGAACTAGATGGGGTTATGGAGCTGGTGCTGGTGCTGGTGGGGGGTGCTGAGGAAGAGGTGTTAGAAAAGGTTCTACGTGTTTGATGTCTGAAGCATAGAGAATGAAGAACTCATTCCCCTGCACAGGGCACTGCAGAGATGCTCAGCATAGTGCCAGGGCCTTGGCAGTCTCTACAAGCTACTGTTGTTGAGCTTGCTCAGACCCCTCTTACTACAGAGTAAAGTCTGGCATGCACAAATTTCTTTTCAAGTTCTGTTTAATCACATGCCTGCACAGTGTGATAAGATTACTTTCTAAATTGTAAGCTTGGGTTTTTTTTTTCATTTAAAATATCACTAAATTGTGCTTTGATAGCAGCCAATAAGGTTAAATAAAATATTGTTCACACTGTTGCTACTAGTGTGTATGTTTTTGTTCACAAGCCATGAGCGTCCACATGTGCCTTGTTGCTCACAATACTGAACAGTGGCAATTCCTTTCCAAATGATTTAGATCCAAGAGAAGAGGTTGCCATGGTTTCATCTCTCATTCAAGTTCCTGCTGGATAAACGAATGCATCCCATCTGGAGAAAACAACTTAAGAGCATCAGCCGAGAGGAAGCTCTCTGGTCGGTGCTGTCGGGCTGTGAATGACCCTGCGGTAGGATTCGGAGAGCCTTGGCCCACTACTACTGTGGGTGAATGAGTTAAGGAGCTTAGGAAGGCACAGCCTGTGAGGAACACTTTAGCATTTGGTTACCTGGAAAGGTGTGATGGGGAAGGAGGCCCTGTGTTGTCCTGTGGTGATGTGCCTCTGTAGAGTTCTCTGCCCCAAGAGGAAGGATCAGTGGGAAAGCTAGGGGAGAGTTTCCTTCTCCAGCCATCTTAGGAAGCCTTGGAATCTACAGATCACTGCAGAACCCCACCCCCACCCCACCCAACCACATGCATCTACGCACACTTATGATCTGTCTGCCTGAGCATTAAGGACAACTCCACAGGAAGGTTAGTACCTAAAGGATTAGAAGTTTTGGAAACCTTAGTAGAGAACACTCAAGGAAAGAGCCTACATGCTTGAAGAGAAGCCAGGGCTTAAAACCTCACCCAGTGGTTCCAGAAGCTATTGACATGGACTCCAGGAGGTCTGCTTGTGTGACCTTTGCATTTCTCGCATGCCCCACAAAGAATTCCCAAAGTAACTTGGTTGGACACGGCCTTTAATCCGTGTTGGGCCAACGATACACCAAGACTGTCAGAGCCCCAATAACAGTGAACCCTTAGCCTCTCTGGTTAGCTACTGCTATTGTCTTCGCTGTGGGTTAGGACTTAGGGGCATCAGGGCCAGGCCATCAAGCATAGTGAATGGTCTAGGTAGCATGGGAGAACACAGCCGTACTATGTAGAGCTGCAAGGCCATGAAGACCAGGTAACTCTCCTTCTCTCCTTCACACATCTATCACTGAACTGTTTCTCATGTCACAGCGCCACTAAAGAGAAGGAGCAGTGACATTTCCTTATGTGGCCAAACCCAAGGCTGTGAACTTGTCTAGGTAGACAATTGTGAGTTGACCAGCTTAGTGCTGTAGCTTCTTGTTCCTGAGACAGCATTTCACCTATCTCGTGCTGGCTTCACTGAGTAGCCAAGGATGACCTTGAACTTCTTACCATCTGCTCTACCTCCAGAGAGCTGGAATCAAGGCTTGAGACTTCAAACCTGGGCTGACACAGTTCTAGGGATCAAACCCAGGGCTACTAACTGAGCTATATCCCTAACCCATGTTTCAACTTTTGCATAGGGATAAAGTCATCCCCCTCCATCCATGGAGGGTGCATTCTAGGACACTCGCCAGTTCAACGAATGCTTGAAACCAAGAGTAATACCAAACCCACTATGTAGAATGCTTGTGTCCTTATGTATACATAAGTGTTAAAGTTTAATTGATAAGATGGAAAGAGAAAGATATTAGCAACAACAATAGGAATAATAAAACCAAGAAGTTGACAATATCAAAAACATTGTGTGAATTTTGTCTCCTTCTGGTATGTGTGTAACAAAAGGCTTAGTCGCATACACAATGTTTATGCAGTATACAAACGCGGAGAGAGGATTGACCATGTCCCAGGTGGGAAGGAACAGGACACTCAGGGCAAAGAGCTTAACCCACTATTTAGAGTCGTGTAGAGCTTAAAACGTACGGATGGTTTACTTCTGGTTTTCTCAGTTGTGGCTTATTTATTTATTTATTTATTTATTTTTAAGATTTATTATTATTTATTATGTATACAGTGTTCTGTCTGTCTGTATGCTTGCTGGACATGAAGAGGGCGCCAGATCTCATTACAGATGGTTGTGAGCCACCATGTGGTTGCTGGGAATTGAACTCAGGACCTCTGGAAGAGCAGTCAGTGCTCTTAACCTCTGAGCCATCTCTCCAGCCCCTGGCTTATTTATTTTTAACACATTTGACAACAGGTGACTGAAACCATAGAAATGCACCTGTGGATGAGGGAGGGATACTGTGTCTTAGACAGGAGCACATCCTGCCCTTCGCTACAGCATAGTCCACCTCTTCCCTATTATCAGAATTCTCTGGTTTAGTTAAGTGGTTGGTCTGGATCCTGGAGTCATTTTAACCTCAGAGCTTTCTTCTTTCAAGACCTCACATCACCATGAAAAGAAAATGCAAACATTTGGTCACAAGAAAGCTTCCTGTGGCCCAATTAGGAGAAGCAGCAAGGCAAAGACATTTGCCCACAATGCGAGGCTGCAGTTTCTTTGCTCTCAGTCTGAGTCTGTCTGGGGGTAAAGTGGGAGGATTGGCTAGCTGTTCTAAGCAGGGACCAACCTTTGCATCCTGATGTGCCACCATCTTGGCGCTCAACGGTAGGCCAGTGAGCAGAACACACTGGTTCCAGGAGTCACGACCCCAGCCTTCGGGCTTTGCTCTGCAGCTTGTTCACACTGTGCTCGTGCACAGACCGCTTTGCCTCCACAAATCATAAAGAAAATGAGGGGACTGTGTTGGATGATCTTCAAAGTTCCTCCCAGCTCTTTTCTCCACCAGTTCCTTGTTCCTGCATCTAAGGGGAGCATATTTTGCCAGTGAGAACAGTCGCGTCTGAAGAGAGTTACTCTTCCATGACCCTGGTCTGGAATTTATTCTGTGTGCAGATCTTGAAATGCTTCAGCCGGATTTATGCTATTTTTTCTGGCTTAAGACATTCTACAAAACGTAATTGCCTGGGAGACCTTATACAATCTATTCAACATGTCTCGGAAAGCCGTGGAATTTGGGATCTTCCACAAAGTCCGGGTAGAGGTCTTTGAAATGGGAGCTGATGTAGTCCAATAACAGGCTGGAGGTGGCAGCGAAGGAGTCTGCTGAGATGACCTCTGTGGGGCCATGGGGGACAAGGCATGGCCTGAATGACTGTCCAGAGATGCTCTTACCCAGCTTGCAACAGCCCATCATGGCCTTTCTACAGGCTGCACCCTCCTGTGAATAGAGACGATCACAGTTTCTCTCCCCATTATAAGGCCAGGGCCCCAAAGAAGGAAATACAACTCATAAAGCCCTCACACAACACAGAAACATGTAGTGTGGCCTGAATGGGTTGAGTCTGTACTAGAGATGAGGTTTGTGCCCGAGGGTTCATGTGTTGAGTCCCCAGTTTGGCAAAATCTTTAAGAGGAGAGTCAACAAAGAAATTGGAATATCAGTGTGCAAAGAGACCAATGCGGGTCACGTACACTGAGTTAGTTCCAAAGGAAATGGGTAGTTAAGAGACAGTGAATTTGACCTCATAACTCTATGGATTTCTGCCTGTGTTTACACTGTGGTGACCTTTACAATGATGTGTGTAAATAAAAGGAGCCTTCATCAGAAACCACTAGAAGTCAGCTCATTCTCTTGAACATCCAGAACTGTCAGGTAAATGCCTTTCTTTATAAAGCACCTAGCCTCAAATAGTTTGCTATAGCAACAGAACATGGACAAATCTTTCTGGGACCTCTGGTTTCATAGCAAAAATAATAACAGGGACACAGGACTGGATTGCACAGACATACATAGAAATATGTACGTATGTACGTACATACATACATACATACATACATACATAGAAATACCATGCTGTGATGAGTGATTTGTCAAAGAGTAAATAAAGACTGAGGAACAGACTTCAGGCTTGGAGAATACATGGCTCCCAAGTCCTGAAGTTGCTGCAGAAGGAATTCATGTGTCCTGAGTGCTTGCGCCATTGGTTATGCCTACAATCAAATCTAACCCTCATGCTTCACTCAGTAGCTGCTTAGCCGAATGTCTTAGCTACTTTTCTATTGCTGTGCAAAGACACCATGCAAGGCAACTTATTAAGAGAGAGTTTCAGAGAGTTAGAGTCCATAACTATCATGGCAGAGAGCTTGGCGGCAGCCAGGAAAGTCTACTGTTAGAGCAGTAGCTAAGAGCTTACATCTGGAGACACAACCGTGAAGAAGAGATAGAGCTGCTGGGAGTGGCATGGACTTTTGAAACCTCAAAGCCCAGCCCCAGTGACACACCTCCTCCAACAAGGCCACGCCTCCTAATCCTTCCCAAACAGTTTCACCCACAGGGGACCAAGTATTCAAATATAGGCCTATGGGGGCCATTCTCATCCAAACTTTTACAATGAGTATGTTCCAGGTGCCAAGCTCTATTCTAGACTGGGGAAGAAGTAAATGAGATAATCAATGCTTCAGGGACCTTTTGTTCCACTGAAGAAATGAGTCAATTTAGCCAAACAGTAAATTAATGCACAAGATGGCTTCCAACTTCAGCTTGTACCATAGCAGCATCTAATGCAATAATGCACTGAGAATGGCTAAGGAGCAAAGAGGTTTCCTTCCTGAATGATAGTGTAACTCACCATCCACATAGCATTGGTGAATTGAGGCCATCCCTCTTTATCCGAGGAAGGTTGGATACCCACTGGGAATGTTCAAATCCCTTTTATGTGATTGTGTTATGTTGGCATACAACTTACATATTTGTCTTATATAGTCTAAGTCACCTCTTGATGACTTACAATATCTAATTCAATTCGCTTAACACATTGTTTAAGAAGTGGTGATAGTAAAACATCTGTCAGGGTGGGAGAGGTGGCTCAGCAGTAAAGAGTGTGCTGTTCCCGCAGGCAGCCAGAGTTCGGGCCCCAGCACCCGAACAGGTGACTCACAGACACCCGTCATTCCAGTTCCATGGAATCTGCCCTTTTCTGGACTCTGTTGCCCCCGCGTTCTACGCATATACCCCCATACAGGCATGCATCCACATAAACAATCTAAGAAAAATAAAACAAATCTTTAAAAATGAAAATGTCTGCATGTTCAGTACAGATGTACTTTTGGTGTGCGAGTGGTTGAATCCATGGCTGCAGAAGACACAGATATGGATATCTATAACCATAGTTAACTCTGTGCGTCTGCTGCCCCTCATGTAAAATCATGACTAGTACATGCCTTAGCTGGACATGGTGGTACTTGCCTATGATCCAGATCCCAGAAAACTAAGGCAGAAGGATCACAAGTTGGAGGCTAATCTAGTCCTATACCTTGGAAGACTCTGTCTCGAATAACAAACAACAAAAACCTAGCAACAATAACAAATGAAATCCCCCCAAAAAAATAACAAACAAAAGAACAAAAAACATGCCCCAAAGGGTTGACATGCAGTATGAACTAGGGTAACACATGTGCTTAGCACATGCCTGGCCATGCTTCTCCGGCCTGATGCTACCATGATTCTATGTCCAATAGTGAACAGAAGAGACGTTGGCCACCTGAGTTCTATGCAGGACTCCTGACTCACCGACACCACTAGAGGCAGCAACCATTGTTTAAAGCCACAGAGCTTTAGAACGTTTTCTTGTGTAACAAAGGAACCTTTTCTTCATTATTTTTTCCTGGAAGAGAAAACCTTTTCCAGAAGGTTTTCTTGCCAGCAACGCTGATCTAAAATAGTAAATGGACTTGGACTGGAGTGATGGAGCATTTCACTGTGTGCATGGGATCCTGGGCTCCATCTCCAGTACAGGGAGAGGGAGAGAGAGAGAGAGAGAGAGAGAGAGAGAGAGAGAGAGAGAGAGAGAGAGAGAGAGAAGACAGATGTGAGGCTGAGTAAGGCCAATTAATCAAGAGCCAACTGCTATTGAAAAGATGGATTGTGACACCATCCCTTAGAGGAGGGGTCACACCATGCCAAGGACGGGACACCACATGGAGATTTTCAGCAACGTCAGGAAGGGATGGGAGCTATGAACATTCAATGGAAGGGGTGTCATACAGAGACACAGTAGTTGCAGCCAGGAAGTGGGAGGGGACTTAGAGGAAGGGCTTTGGGGACCTGCAGGAAGGAATTGTAAGGCAGGCTAAGCATAGTCCTAGAACCATCCAATTTCAGTGATTTCAGTAAGGCCTGGGATGGAGAAGCTGTGTTTAGTTGTCTGGTTCTTGACCCTGAGTGAATAGGGCAAGAAAATACTGTCCATGATGGTAAGTCCCATGAAGGAAGTGGTTAGAGATCTGGGGAGGGGACTCGGTGGATAAAGTGCTTGTTACGCAAATATGGTGACCCGAGTTTGATCCCCAGATCCATGTAAAGGTGGATGGAGAGAGCCGGCTCCACAAAGCTGTCCTCTGAACTGCGCACGCACGCCACAGTTCATGCATGCCCGAGCTCATACCTCACACACAGTAACAACATTAGCAATAGCAGAGATTATTGGGATACAGGGCCCAGATTGTTTGGTTCTTATTTGATAAGTGATAGGTTGCTTCCTCTTTCTAGGAATGGACTCATTCTGAGAAGGATGGTCTCCCCAACATCAGCAAGGCTCAGATGTCAAAGCATCAGGATTTAGAGGATGAAGGTTTGGCTTCTAACAGCCTGTCTCCATTATAGGAGAAGCCAGGGCTGACGAGCCCATGTTCATGAGTGCATCGAGCATGGCCCAGCTACAATCTGTGGGGTCTGATGAGAGATGTTGGGGATGATGAGGAAGATGAGGGAATTAGTACTCAGGATGATGATTTTCTTCCCTTACGTGATTAGGGAGAAGAGACCCTTTCCTTCCATCCCACTTGGAATATTGTTGCTCCAAACTTGGGGCTGCCACATTAACCTTTGGCCAGGAGAAGCAGCTGGGCAACTCATGGAGAAGTCCACATGGAACCTGCCTCAGCGAGTCCCACTCCAACCTGGACTCCTGCTGTTAAAACAAAACGTGCTGACTTGCAGCCAGAAACAGGATGTATATTCTGTCGCAGACATCAATAATCAGCACCGTGAGAAAACCACACGCTTCTTGTTCCTAGGCTCCAGCTCCCACCACAGCACTTGGAAGGCTCAGGGACTTGGTCACCTTACCACACAGCTTATCAAAAAACTACTTGAAACCTCATGGTTGAGCCCTGCCAATCTGCAAGACCTGGGGAGCAGCTTAGTTAAGTGGCAGGTCTTTAAAGACAGAAAGGAGGAGCAGTGGTGGGCGCTGGGAGTCTAGAAGACAGGAGTCCACTTCAGAATGATGCTTAGGCAGGGGCCGCCTGCTGGCAGCCATGCCTGGAGTTTGCTGCTCTGGGACATATGGAAGCCGTGAGGTGGTGTTTCATGTGGTCCATGATGCATTGCACACTGCTTAGTGGGAACATATAAGATTCACATGGGCGTGCTTCTGAGGGTCCTGGCAGCATCCGCCTGGGTTAATGGGAGAAATCCTAGTGGCATGAAATGAGAGGAACACAAAGAAAGAGGATGATTAATGTGCTGTTTTAATTGGTGAGCTACAGATGTATGATTTCAATCTACTAGAAAGGGTGGGGTACACGCAGCCTCAGCCCTAGCCTGCGAAGCTGTCTTTGATAGAGCGTCTCTAATCACAGGAACTCATTTGAAGCTGGAAGTTCGTGGGAAATGAGACACTGTTATCCTGAGAATGGAGAAGGAGAAAGATAAAGCAAAATCAGTCTAAAATAAGGGCAAACCAACTTGAGTGCAGTCAAGTAGAACAATAATCCTAGCCCTGGGGAAGCTGAGGCAAGCGGACTGCACATTCAGGCCTGTCTGAGCAGTGTAGTGAGACCCTGTCTCAAAACGATAACGTTGAAGAGCTAGGATGTGGCTCAGTGGTAGAATGCTTGCCTGTTATGTAATGACTTGGATTCAAACAAATCAGTCAAAAAAAAGACAAATGACAAATAAAAGCTCACCCAGTGTGAATAGATTCCTATGGTCCTACAGGAAGTAGTGGGAGAGGTGGCCTAGCCTCACCTGCATAGCTCATTGCTTAGATACTAATGCTCTTACAGGAAGGTGTGGGGACTTGCTGGAGGATCTCTGGAGTGTCTGCTCCCTCTCCGCACTATGAGAGCCGTTGGGCTGTTTCATTCTTATGTGTGGATTCATTCAGCTCATTCCCTCTCTGTGTAATAACTTCACCCATCCCGTCTGCCCACATACTGATGGAGCTATGTTTAATGTATGATTAATAAATGTCAGACATAAGGACTGGGAACAGCTGTCAGTGAAACAGTCATGGTTTCCAATGTGAAGTGGGATTTGGGTCCCACATGTCCTGTTGCTTTTTTATGTAGTGTGTGAAAGAACACAAGCATCACTTGCCTTGGTCATGATCTCCAGCCCTGGCTGTGCTGGCTGTGGTTGCAGAGCCCAGGCCTGGCTGCTGCTCATTTGCAGGTGCCATGTTTACTGTCCTTTTTTAACTTGAGTGCCAAGACTAAAGGAATACTGATAAGACTGGACCTCCACTGTATCATGGACTAAGCAGAGGAAAAATCCAAATAAGACTTCATTCTTTTAAACTTCCTTCACCCCACTGCATCTCCCACTCCCCAGCAAGCAGCACAGGAGCCAACATCCAGTAAGCTTTAGCTTGAAAATACTCATACACTTCCCATTAGAGGAGCCAAGCAAGTCTTTGGGAAGAGGTGACGGGGAGGAACCTGCACACAAAGTGCTGTTGTCCCACTTTTTTCTTTCCCACAATGGAGCCTCGTGAACTAGACAGGCAGTTAAGAGGAAATAGCCACAACACTTGCTGAGGGCAGAATAAGGAGATAACCACAGCCCCCCAGGAAAATGCCTATCTTGCAAGATGCCACAACCCACAGAGCCTACAGCCAAGGCAAGCAGAAAAAGAGACTGAGTTGGGTATGGGCAGAAAAAGGGCCAGAACGATCCTGACCAACGCCAGAGTTGTACTGGTCAGGGCCAGAGCAGTAATGATCAGAGTCAGAGAGGTACCCACCAGGCCATTTGTGCTGCTCATACAACACCTGGGAGTGGGTCATGTATGAAAAATAGAAATTATTTTCCCATAATTCCAGAGTTTGAGAGGTCTAAGATCAAGCATCACTAGGTTCATATGTCTGGTCTCTGCTTCCAACCTGGCAGCTTGAATGCTCCAGTCTCTGGAGGGGAGAAATGTTGTATCTCACACAGCAGAAGGTCACAAAAGGGATGAGCTCCCTCCACCAAGCCCCCTCAACTCCCTGTACCCATGAGGGCAGAGCCCCCCATACTCAATGACTTCCCAACACTGCCGCGCCGGGGATAAAGTTCCAAGGTAAATTTTGGAAAGAGGAAAAGTAACTGAAGCATAGCAGTGGTTCGGGTAGAGAAAAGCTTCGCTATAGCAAAGGGCCTGCAGTTGTGCTACAGTCTCTGAGTGAGAGCCCAGAAGGCTGAAGGGTGGGGTCCTGGAGGCCATCAGCACGGAGGCATGAGATGCTCCGCATATCCTTTAGAACAAGCTACATCCTTGGGGATGCATGGAGTAGAGCGACTTCACGTTCCTCTAAGCACTGGGTCCAGCAATGGAAGAGTCGTGCTAGAGCCAGGCTAGTGCATAGAGTGTCACCTAGGCAGATCCTGCTGCTCAAGCACAGCTAGGTGGCCGTGGTGGCAGCCACATTCCCAGGCTTATTGTTCACAGTGCAGGACCTCAGGCCTCATCCAGACTGCTGCATCCGTGCCTGCACCTTAAGCTCTCCAAGGAAACGAGAGAATTGCTGGTCCAGCCCATTGTTTCTACGTTGGGACCTTTGGTACAGATACAAAGGGGATGAGAGGTTTATAAGAGATTTATCTGGAGTCTTGGAGGTTCGAGATCAGTGCACCACCAACTTCAGATGTCTTGGCTTTGCTTCCAAGGTAAGCATCAGAATCCCCAGGAGAATTTGCGGCAACCTATATTCCTACCTCTCTTCAAGTCAGCCGAGAGTGGGACAGCAGCATCATATACCTCACACACTCCCAGGTGACACTGCGGATACTGGTCCAGAATGGTACTCAGTATCACTGACTTCATTTTATGAAGAATTTGAACAGTTTGTCTCATTGCTGTTAAAGCTGTTGTTTCTTGTAAGAAAACAGCATCATGAAAGTAGTCACTGTTACAACCGACTGACTCTGTGCAACGGCCATCGCTTTGCTCCACTTTGAGCATTTCCAGTGGGAAGATTCCGAAGTATTTTAACTCAGATCTAGGGATGGGTGAAAGCAAGTTACAATATCATAAGACTTTTGATAACAACGCCATTCTTGAACAAAATAATTTAATACCTAGTTTTTGCTGTAATGCTTTCATGAATTATGAACCCCAGAGCCTCATTTAAAAATCATATGGAATTGTATAACAGAAGCACACTAGGTATATATGCAGTCAGGCGTGATGAGAGAGTGTTTTCCTCATCATTGTGATCAAAAGTTGTGACTTTAAGCTTCTACCCATCACTAATCTCACACAACTCCAGGGTACACGGGATTGCAGTCTTCCCTGTCAGTAATATATCCGGTTGAAAGGGTAGCTTCATTTCAAGTTGACCAGCGAGCCATCCTCCTAAGGTGATGCATGAACTTGACCTGGTTTTGCTTCATGCAGCTACTTCCAAAGACGAGATATCAAGATCCCATCACCCCTCAAGGTCCCTAAGCTGTAGTTTGCTTGTTTGTTTGTTGTTTTAAACTCATTGGGGACCTGCTGTCACCTCGCTCTCAAATAAATACACAGATTATTCTTACTTATGAATGCTTGACCTTAACTTAGCTTTTTTCTAGCCAGGTTTTCTAACTTAAATTAACCCACTTCTCTTCTGCATTTTGCCACTGGGTTTTCACCTTTCTGTATTCTGTGTGTCTTCCTTCCCCTCTTACTCCATGTTTGACTGTGTGGCTGTGTGGCCCCTGCCGCCCTCCTCTCCATCTCCTTTCCTCACTCCTCCATTTTTCTTCTATTTACTCTCTTTGCCCGGCATCCCGGCCTATCCCTCCCTCTTGTCTAGCTATTGGCCAATCAGCTCTTTATTAGACCAATCAGGTGTTTTAGACAGGCAAATTGACACAGTTTAACAGAGTTAATCAAATGCATCATAAAAGAATGCAACACATCTTTACATCATTAAACAAATGTTCCACAGCATAATGAAATGTAACACGTCCTCAACTAATATTCCAGAACACCCAAGCTCAGGCTGCTCCCTCACTGCCGTTGGTTTCCAGCTTCACTGAGATGGCAGTCACCACCACCTCCCCATGTTTCCTGAGCAAAATCACACATTCCCTCTCTTCAGTCCCTGTTGTTGCTGCCGCCACCCCCACCCACCTCCCATGTCTACTGAATTTGTGCTCTAAGAACAAAACACCGGACAGGTCCTGCCTCAGCCACCAGGGCCACTGTGGACAGGACTTCCCCGCTCCATAGAAGTTCCAGGTACCTTCTAGCTGGAAATAATCAGCACCAATTGCGGCTCCCCATAATCCCAAACTAGTCAGGAACCTGTGACACAAGAAAGGCCCTGGCTCTGACCTGTCCTGCAACCCAGGAGCACTGGGCATGGGGCGGGGCAGGAGTTTGAAGAACCCTGTAGATGATACTGATAGCACCCACGGTTCTGTGTGTTTAGGCTGAATATCAGAACCTGGGAATAGATGGGGAAACGGGCTATTTTCTCACCTTTCCCTGTGTGTTTTGATCTAAACACGCAACGTTTCTGTAAAGCTTCATTTAATAAGAGAACCCCAAGTTCAGACCAGCCCCAGGATATGTGCCCACACACACTAAAGGCAAAGGGTCACTGATAATGATCACCCATCTAGCTACATTTGTAGATGTGAACATATGAAAAGAAATGCAAATACGCTTATACAACTGTATGGCTGTGAATGCAACATTTCCTAGTGAGGCCGCATCAGCCTTTTGGGTGGTGGGTGAGGGCTGGCTCTGCTTGCCTGTCTGTCTCTGGAGGGTGGTGTAGAACAATAGCCTGGCTCATCAGCCACCATTCAGTTCTTCACTTCTGCCGGCCACCAACCCAGTACTCTTCAGAATGCCTCTTTCTTGTAATTAGAAGAGGCTCGAGCATAGTTTCTAATTGTTCTTAGCCTGATGGTTTTCAGCATGATGCCTGTTGTGGACACTGGTGGCTTAAGATTTTCCATGTGATTCCTATATACTGCCTAGGGTTCAAGTCACGGGCCTCAGCCTATGAGGACACCCTACTCTCGTATTATAGGTGGTTTGTAGTAAGATTTTGCTGAACAAACCATGTTGCGAACTTGCTGGGAGACAAGTTTGTGGTTTATAATGAGGAAACCATAATACACCTCCAGATGCTGTGGGGTCTAAATGTAACGGCTGGAGTCATGGTAGCCACATTGTGGCCATCCTAAAGATAATCCTACTCAGGAAAGGACAACATCAAGGCAAGTAAAAAGAAATGGATGCAGAGTTCCTGGTTGGCACCCTGAAGCCTGGCTATCTCATGTAATATTCAACACACAGCATGAGAAATTTTTTTCTTTATGTACAGGTGAGCTCAAATTACCTATTGTTGGCTGGCAACTTGTCCCAATGTAAGCATGAAGTGATACAGTTAAAGCGACTGTTGAGATTAATAAGGATTCAGCTTTTATGATTCCAACTCCTGCTATGGGCTCTTTTTACAAAATCATAGTTCCTCCAGAACCCTCAGCAGTGTTTTGTGTGAACTGCTCAGGTACTCACTATACATAGTCTAACAGCTAAGGACTCTTGCGCATGCTGGTAGCTGAACGTGTATTATTCTTCCAGAGGCCCCCCAGCTGGTCTCCAGCACCAACACAGGTGGCTCACAACCACCTATAAATCCAGTTGCAGGGGATCCAACACCTGGTTTTCCGGCCTCCGTGGGCACTGGCACATATGCTAGACATGCAAAGAACACAGACACACACACGTGTACACACACACACGTAAAAGACAAAAGTAACCTTTCTAACAGCTTTCTCAGTGAACAAACGAAGTTCAGGTGGGGGAGGCGCAATGTCATTGGTCCTGAGCTGAGGTTGGGAATCTTTCTGCCGAAACTGAAGAACGACCAAACCACTTAGGAGGATTAGTGAGGGCGGTAGCTCTGTGGGAGTCAGAAGCTCTGTGGGAGCCAGATGACAACCATGTACGTCCTGTCCTGTCGTATTTCCTGGATCCACAAAAAGGGATGGCTTCCTCTGGGAAGATCAAGTCATTAGAAAGGGCTCTGCTAATTTCAAGCTCCCTCAGGAACACCGGGGGGTGCAACACCTCAGAATGACAGAGAGCAAACGCATCAGTCGGAGAAGGAGCCTTTGCAAGCAATGTAATTGATCTCACCTAGGCGAAGGCAGCTTTAGGGAGAAGCCTGCCCAGAGAGCAGTGACGTCTTTCTTCCTCACGTGAATAAACCCCTGTGTCCCTGGAGGCACAGACCTGTGAGGGGACTCTTTTCAAAGACGACACTCTGTTTAAAAACACACAAAGCACCCTGTGCCACATGCAGGCATCCCTCAGGCGAGGAGAGGGAATCAAAGAAGAAGGGAATAAAAAAAAAAAAAGTAAAAACGGTTGAACACCTGTGTGAAGGGAACGAGGCCACTCTCAGGAGCTGCGTACCTGTGTTCTGAGTGACCCCGCGGCCACGCCTCAGTTGCCATCTAATCAGTTACAGCAGCTGAAGTCACCAAGTCAGTCATCGGCCGTTCAGACTGCTCCTCGCTGATGTAGCTCATTGTTCAAAACTGCAAACAGATAATGAAAGAGATGCCCACCTCCCTCTGCACTCCCGTTGTCATCGCTGCTAGGAAGGATGAGTTTGACAAACGGCAGAGCTGTGGACGGAGAGCGGGGATTTTGGCAGCGGTTTTGGCAGTGATGCATGCGCCTGGCAGGAAGTGTCACATGTGCAGATATAATCACCATCGGCCCAGAAAAACCAATTTCAAGCTTGAGACCACCCATGAGGCAAGGAAATGTCTAATGAGCCCTTCTTCTCGAGGAAAGGAAGAGTAATGCCTGGTATCTAAACACACAGACTCCAGCCTTGATCTTGGTAAGGCCTTGCCTAGCCACCCCAGTGACCTCTCTCCACCTACACCCTGTTCCTGGGAGCTATTGGCTGGGGCTTATTGACACTGGTTCTGTAGAAGATAAAACAAAAATTCACTTGGAATGACCAGCCCTTCCACATAATGACTTTGTATTGCAACAGGGCTGCTGAGGATGCTCACTTCGCATCAGCTTAGGGCAGGGTGTGTGTCACTATGAGTATTTCTGACTCTGAAGCAATCACAGACATCTCTATGCCTGGCATTGTTTTGGCGGCTTGTTCACAGGTGATCCACAGTGTAGCTTGTTGAGTCCTGGTGTTGGTGCCACTCTACTCAAGGAGTCAGCTCCTCAGCTGACCCCACACCTCAAAGAGATCCATGCCGTGTGTGTTATGCACTCAGACATTCTGAAGCCAGCCCTTCAGTAAAGCCCACCAGCTTCCTCTGGGGGACTTATCCCAGATTCAACTGCGTTTTAGTTTCTCTGCTGTTCACATGTGGCTGTCATCTGACTGCTTCAGGATCTTTAAGCACCCACCCCTCACAACTTGGTCTGTAGAGAAGGCTGCAGTGTGTGATGCTGGCTAGATGGCATTGTTTCTGCCTCAAAGCACTTCTTGTTCTATTTGGACTTTGTTCTAAATTTCTATCAGTTACAAGGCCTTTTGTTGGCTTTCTCCTGGAACTTTGTGTACAAAAAAATCTCTCCCTGGGTCACTCTGCTATGCACATGCATACACATGTACACACACACACATGTGTACATGCACACATATATGCACACACATTCGTGCATGCACACGTGTGTACACACACACATACACACACACACACACGCATGCATGCGCACACACATCTCCCTTGGACTGTTCCTGATGACTGTAGTTTATCCCAAGTCAGAAATGTTTGCTTGCTGTTTCCTGAGTCTTCCCTCTACACCTGCAGGGCTCTCCTACGAACTTCACAGAGCTGACCACTTGATGTATCTGGTTGCAGAAAACAGAGGGCAGTACAATCAACAATCATGATGCTTTCATCACGACTTCCTTTGGTGTGGCTCAGTGCCAGGTGCCAGGCTCACTCCCCACCTCAATCCATTTTACTGTCAGAGGTGGGATAACAAAAAAACTGCATAAAGTCCAAAAACTGGGCAGAGCAGTTCAAGGCCCACAATGCCTTTCCCCTGGTTCCTAACTCAGAGCTTTCTCCATGGGGACTCAAGCAATCAAATTCACTAAATTATAAAGTAGCATTTTTATTTATTGGAACCAGTCAATTTCAGCCGCCTCACTTGATATATTATAACTAAATGCTAGCGAGCCATATATTAAGAGTTTTATGAACATTCTAGATATAGTACTTATGTGTTCAATAAACATTTTTATTTCCTCCTAAACTTTCTGACCTCCTGTATACTTATTTAGTGATATTAAGGAGGTGGCTGCCTGGGAGGGAGCTCAGCCATGTACATAAAAATTCCTTCCAAGTAAAAGCACTGCTGAGTTCTCAAGTCTGTAAACGGAACATGGAGAGCAGCCTGGGAGCTGGGCAGTGGGAAAGGAAAGGTCCCTCCATGGGTGAAAATTGGGGGAAAATGGAGGGGGTCTGGCATTTGGAACTTGTCCAGGATTCAGACAAGAGGATGAAAAAGAAGTTTCTTTGCAGAGAGGCCCAGTGAAGACAGGTCAAGTGCCCAGAGCAACGTGGCTAGAGCTCCAATATCAAAAAAGTCTGAAATATCAAACACTCTGAAGATCAAAACTTTCTGGGCCTTTGCAGTGCTCAAAAAAGTTTGGGATTTGGCAACGTTTTCTATTTCAAAATTTTGGATCAGGGTTTAACTGATAAAGTCTACACAAAAATCCTCAAAATGAAAAACCTGTCTCTGAAACCTGTGTGGTCCCAGGCCCAGGCATTGTATATAAGGGACAATCTGCTCATTCCAGCTGCTGTGGCAAAGGCTGACAAGTGCTATGGAAACAGGAAATGAGAGGACAGTCAGGGTCTGCCACCAGCACTGTGCGACTCCCAACACACACACACAAATATATACACACCGACACCTGCACACATATAAACACACATATACATATCTACACACACACCACAAACATATACCCACCTGCACATGTACAAACACACCTGTATACACACACAAACATATATACATACATAACGTCACACACATATATGAACATAACCACACATATATTCTTCTGTAAATAGTTTAAATACTAACCTCAGGATCATTATGAACTTTTTATAAAATGTGTCCTGGTTAGCTCTTGTCAACTCGATATAAACCTGGGGAAAGGATTCCCAACTGAGAAAATGCCTCCGTCAGATTGTACCATAGCCAAGTCTGCTGGGCAATTTCTTATTTAATAATTGCTGCAGAAAGACCCAGCCCATTTATCACACCCCTGGACAGGTGGTCCTGGGGTTTATAAGAAAGCCAATTGAGCAAATGATGAGGAGTGAGACGGTAACAACATTCCCTCACTGACTGTACAGTTCCTGCCTTTACGTTCCTGCCTTGATTCCCTCAGTGATAAACCATGATCCTAGAGTTGAAAGATGAAAGAAACCCTTTTATTAAGTTACTTTTGGTCATGGTGTTTTATCACAGCAATAGAAGACCTAAGTGTTAACATGTCAGTGATTTAGATACAGAAATACTGAGTTTCTTTGATTTCTTCTTTCTAGCCAATGACAGAAGGCAAATAAAGACCACAAACGCCCCACCCCCACCCCTGTAGAGCCACAGGCCTGTCTTCCCTTTCATGGAGCGGAGGGGTCAGGGTCCAGAGAGACCCACAGTTCTTCTCTGAGGCTGTGCATCTCCAGAAATGAATGTCACCGGGGCATCCTCTGAATCAGAAAGGAGAGTCCCTATTTTCCTGGGGTGATCTTGCGGGAGAGTCTCAGTCACAGGGGCATGGGGTCCTCGGGCTCTGGTGCCTGATCTGTCCCCAGATTTCTCCTCCCCTGCACATGCTGGGCTCTTTTGAAGGAGATATCTACCGCTCCTATCCTTAGTTCATGAGTGAGGCCCCAGGAACAGTGGCTAACGCGGTGAAAGCTGGAAAAGGTACTTATGTCCTGTAAGTTACATGATGTGGGAGACTTCAGACATGAAAACACAAAGAACCTGGGGGAACTGTTGGATGGTTTTTATCTTTCTGTTTCAAACATCTTAGCTGTTAGATACCCATGAGCCCTTTTACTTTTTAAATTTTGTCTATATTAAGAAATCTTTTACAAAAATTATAGATCAGGGATGAAATATAGAAACAAACAATGTGCAAACCATTTGGGCTATTGTGAAGTTTAAATTTTCCCCTTAGCTGGATTGTGCCTCAGGACATTGCAAAGAAAGGGGGTTGGGATCATTTCTTGTAAAGATTTTTAAAATTTAATTAAAATATAATTACACGAATTTCCCCTTCCTTCCCTCTTGCCCCTCCCTCTTCTCCCTCTACCCACCATTTTTATGGCTTCCTCTCCTTTAACCATTTTTATTACCACATGCATATAAACAAATAAACATGTAATTGCTACATGTCGCTTATTGCCTGCATGTGTATGTGTCTAGTACTTGGTACTGAAGAATGAATCAGGAAGCTCATCCCTGCGGAAGAGTAATTCTTTCTCTCCACAGTTGTTCATTTCTGAAAGTTCTTTATCTAGGAGTGGGACCCATGAGATTTTCCCCCATCCACATAGACTCAACAACTGATTTTCTTTGTTCCTGTCTTTTTAAAGCAGCCATGTTGTTGGGATTTGATGGTGTAGCTTCCCTGTCGTAGCTAGAAGGAACATTCTCACAGCAGACTTCCTGGTCTTCTGGCTCTCACATTCCTTCTCTGATCCATGTTCCCTGAGCCTTGGGTGCGGGAGCTGTGTTGTAGATGTGCCAACCAGAGCTGTGCTCTCCGTGGTCAGCTGTCCTGTGTGTTGATCAGTTGTGGCTTTCTGTAATGGTCTCCTGCCGGGAAAAGAAGATTCTTGGACAGGTTACAAGAGCTATATTTGCCTATGATTATAAGGACAAGAAATTCAAAAGAAGTTACAAATTATATTATACTGATTTAGAAAGTTTTTCTTTAAGATCCATGGTCTCCATAGGAACATGCAATCTATAGTACCAGGAATTGTATCCCTCCTGTTAAGCAGGCCTTGAGTCTATTTACACAGCCATTGGTTACTGTCAAAAGGTAAGTGCCACTATTACACCTTTAGGGGTATCTTACCGTGCTGGTCATTGGCATCACAGCTGGGCAGAGCTAGCGACTGCTTCCCCTTCTTAGGAAAGAAGTTTGCTTAGCTCTTTCCAGTCCTGAGAAAGCTAGTTCTCAGGTAAGAGGCCTTCAAGTCAATTCCAGCTCAAATCTTCTGAGTTCTATGTCCAAAATAGGTGGTATGTTCAGCAATAAGGACTCACCTTCAACTTCTGGGAAGCAACCAAGGGCAATGGCAATAGCCTTTATTGTTTGGGGGAGACTCTAGGACTCCCCTGACCAACAAGTTGCAAGGTTTCTCATGACTGATAAGGGAACTTTTGTTAGACAGATTATGGCTCTTGTAGGGAACAGTGTCACCCCGAGTGGTGTATTGTAGTTAAGCTATAATTACTGAAACACAAAATATGACTAAGAACATAAACATCAAACCAAAACAAATGATTGCAATCAAACACACTATTCAATAATAACTTTAAATATTAATAATTTCAACTCTCCTGTCAAAAGACACAGGTTTGGGCAGTGGTAATGCATGCCTTTTACCCCAGTACTTGAGAGGCAGAGGCAGAAGAAATGCCATTTCAGGGGGCAGGGAGATACAGGCTATCTGAATGAATTAATCCATCTTTCTGCCTACAAGAAACTCATCTTAAAGAGAGGCACTACCTTAAGGTGAAAGGATAAAAAACATTATTCCAAGAAAATGGAACTAGTAAATAGGCATTGCTATCCTAATATATGACAAAATAGGTTTTCAACTAACTAATCCAAAGAAACAAAGAGACACAGTCCATTATAATCAAGGGAACAGTTAACCAAGGTGACTATAAATCCTAAACTTGTATTCACCAGAGTCTGCTGCACACAACTTCATAAAAAGTCTACTATGGAATTAAAAACACATCTCTTCATAGTTTATTTTTATAACAATCCTTACTGTAAAACAAAAACAAGATTTGAAAAGATGGTAAAATAAGTAACAACCTCATTACCTTCATATGCACAAGTGCATTAATATCACTGGTTCACAATATACTGTAGGCAGAGTTTTTTTCAGTCCTGAACTCCTGTTCCCACACAACCACTTCCCAAATAATCAACTCTAAGGCTTAAAATAATAGTAAATTGTAACATGAGGTCCTGCTTGTTGGGTTTCTGTCCTGCCCAGTTCCCACAATCTTTAGGTCCCAAAGAAAATCACATGGAGAGTCTATATTAATGATAAACTGATTGGTCCACTAGCTCAGGCTTCTTATTAGTTCTTATAGCTTATATTAATCCATTATTCGTATCTATGTTAGCCACATGGCTCAGTACCTTTTTCAGCGGGGCAGATCATATCCTGCTTCTCTGGTGATCTGGGCAGGACTGGGGAGGAAAGGGCTTCCTCTTTCCCAGCATTCTCCTGTTCTCATTGCCCTGCCTCTACTTCCTGTACTTCCTATAGTTCCTGCCTAGCCAATCAGTGTTTATTTAAAATATGATTGACAGAATACAAACAATTCTCCTGCACCAGTAAATACTTAGTCAATAGCTTAGGCTTGTTACTAGCTAATTCTTACATTTAAATTTATCCCTATTTCTTATCTACACACTGTCACTTAGCTCATGGCTTGTTACCTCGTTTTTTATGTGTCCTGCTTCTTTGGAGACTAACTGGTGTTGCCTCTGATTCTGCCCTTTTTTTCCAGTGTCCTCTATATCTGGCTGTCCTGCCTGGACTTCCAGTCTGACTATCAACCTGTCTGGTTTTTATTAATCAATGAGATTATGATGGATTTAGAATATACAGAAAAATTATTCCACATCAGTATACATACTTTTGCCATTGTGAAATCTTATATAAATATGAGTTTAATAAGTATCTTAAAGTCTACACTGTATGTTACTTTATTTTATATATGCATGCTATACTATACCATGTATGCTGACATTATATAAATAAAAAAATGTCAATACTAACCTAACAATAGTAGGTGATTTCAATACTTCACTTTCTCCAACAGACGGATCATCTGGACAATAATAACAAAATGAACAGAGAACTTCAGAGTTAAATATTATCATACATCCAATGGACCTAATAGATACCCACAGAATAGTCCACCCAAACATCAAAGGATATATAATATACTAAGCAGCACAGCACATGGATGCCCTTGGAGAAAAAGGCATCAGACACCCTGCTGTTGCCAGTGCAAGTGGTTGTGAACCTTCTGGTCCTCTGCCAAAGCAACCGTCACTCGTAATGGCTGAGCCATCTCCCCAGCTGCAATTATTTCTTTCTAAACTGTTTCTGTGTTACCTTCTAAACTTTGCCGACATATCCTGAGAGTTTTATATTGAGTCACTTCTTCCTCTTTGTGGTTTTACACCATGATACACAAACATCTGGAAGACTGTCGTCTACATGTGCTAAGTGGGCAATAAATGTTAGCCGTTAGGCCGTTCTTCACTGCTGCTTAGACAGGGAAGCAGGATGCTGGAAGAGCCTCGTTCTGCTTCCGTTGCCCCTGGTGAAAGACAAGTACATCTCCACGCTAGAGAAGCACGGATGAGGAAGCAGCAGAGACCAGGGTGTTTCATGCTCGCTGCTGTGGTTAGAATATGCTTTCCACGTGGTTCTTCCTCAGCAAATAGCACCCTAAGGCTTGGCTCCAGAGCAGCAGTGCTGGGAAGGTAGGGCCAAGGGGAAGGTGTTTGAAGAAAGAAACTCCACTTCTGTGGAAGAATTGATGCTCTTCTCAGAGGGAGAGCTTCCCTACTCTGCAAATTGTTTCTGTTTTCTCTCTTCCCCTTAGCTCCCTTGTCTTTCTGCTTCCCATAAATTATAATGTATAAATTATTCAGTCTCTGTTGTTTTGTTATAACAACAGAAAACAGACTAATACGTTTGCTTTTCAGAAAACCTAGGCTCAGGAGTCATCTGAAGAGATCGCCCACTGATCTTGGCAGCTCTAGCTTCTCTGAAATATGAAAGTCACATAACTGAGTTCAACGACCTCCGATGCTCACAGGAATCTGGGTGAAGGCCAAACATGTTAGTGGTAGGCCACAAGGAACTTTTCATGTCCAAATTTCTCTTTCAAACCCTAGATTGATAGCCTTGTAGATATGAGAGGCCTCTCAAAATTCCATTTGAGATATAACAGGGCATCCTCTTTTAAAGGAAGGGATAGGTCTAAGGGAACAATGCGGGAAAAATGGCATTATCTAGTTTCCTGTTTTCTTAGTTTTGGCTGGTTGTCGATACCTGCATTTCGCAGAGAAACTGGTTGTGGTGGACGGCATTTAATCCAGAAGCTCCATACTTCAGTCTCCATAAAAGATGGAGGAGATTGATGGAGGAGGGTTATCTGTCTATTGTGTTATTTTCATTGGTCAATAAAGAGACTGCCTTGGCCCCTTGATAGGACAGAAAATTAGGTAGGCGGAGTAAACAGAACAGAATGCTGGGAAGAGGGCAATGAGGCAAAAGCCATGGAGCCAGCCACCAGGTCAGACATGCTAAATCTTTCCCGGTAAGCCACCACCTCGTGGTGCTACAGATTATTAGAAATGGGTTAATATCAAGATGTGAGAGTTAGCCAGTAACTAACTCTCTAGAGGTAATGGGCCAGGCAGTGTTTAAAAGAATACAATTTGTGTGTTGTTATTTTTGGGGCTAAGCTAGCCGTGCGGGAGCCGGGTGAGGCGAAAAGCAGGCCTGCCCGCAGCTCCTCACTACAGGAGATGTTCATGTGGATGCATGTCCAGAAGCAGACAGGTTCTTCTTAGGAGACTGAGGCTCCTATAAGGCCTCTTTCAGACCTTGGAATCTGAATGATCAATAACAGCAACAACAGCAATAATCTAGATATGGCAGCATGCACATATAATCCCAACACTTGAGAGGCCAAAGACAGAGGATTCTGAGTTCTGGGCCAGCCTGGACTACACAGGGAGACCCTATCTCAATACTACTACTACTACTACTATTACTACTACTACTAATAATAATAACAAACAAAATTCCAACTAAACCAGGGCAATAATCCAAATGTTTCCTATTGCACCAATCTTCACTTCCTTCTTTTAGTGGTGATAAAGATGGGACGCTATGTGATGCATGAGCTGGGAGTAGACTCCCTTCATCCCAATACAGAATGCCTCTCTTTAGTGCTGGGTAGCCTAAGTTCTAAGGTTGCGATCCTTCCCAAGTAGACCAGTTGTCCCAGACATGTGAGCCTTCCTCGAGGTAAGAATTTTTTTTTTTTTTTTAACATATCCCGGACCTCACAAACCCTGCTGTGGCAGTCAGGCAGAAACCGCCTTCACTCACGCTGAACAGCTTTCCATATCCCAGAACCACCACCCCCTGAAGCTCCAGGGACAGCAAACCAGACGAAACCAGAAGGAGACCTGCTGCTCAACTCCGCGTTAGCACAGTTACATCGACATTTTGTCACCGTCCGATTCTAACATGCTGGATTTTCAGCACAAACTGGAACAATTTTAACTATTTCACAATTTCTTCTTTTAGGAAAAAAAATTAAAAAATAAATTCCCACTTATACTCCCAAGCGCCTTCCTTTTGGACTCAAGCCCCTCCCGCCTCAACCCCTACCCACTGCTGCTGCTCTGAGATAAGGCCAAGGCATTTTCCCTGCCTTCCCCCAACTGTACATTATCATAAGAAAGTGCCAGGCATCCATCAGCCCACAGCCCCTGATTTATGCTCAAAGTTTGGATTATCTATTCTGCTCCAAATCCCTTCAAACAGTCAACCTGATCAAAGAGAATCATATCCACCCGATAAAATTCGAATATAACTCCATGAGACAGAGTGACAGGCAGGGTTTTTTTTTTCTTTTGTGATCTCCAAACTGCCTGGACCTCTCCATTTCTCCAGGAATTGTTCTTTATCCATAGCACAGGACAAGCTGTGCAACCTGGCTGTCCCCGTGTCTTTCCCGCTGGATTCTGTGGGGGGTGGTTTAAGGCATGGGCTCTGGCTAAGGAAAGAGCTGTTGTCTACCCATAATTCCCTGAATGCATGTGAGACAACAGAATGTGACTCAATGCAGGACAAGAGGCAGTAGAAACATGGTAGTATATAGATCTCCCTTACATAGCAATCAGTTGCTAACGATGGAGGTGTGTACCTAGGAGAAATCTGGGAAAGGAAGGATAGTCTCCATGCAGCACGCCATCACAACATCTATGATGATGTCATCAAAAAGTCAGTCACACCATTCATTCTCTTAGCCAGTATTTACTGAATGCCTGATGTACAAGGCTCTGCTGAGACAAAGACAGGTCCCTGAAAGTTAAGTAGTTAGGGAAAATAGACATATCTGAGTTATTAAATAAAATCTAGTAGATTTCTAGTACAAGAGGAAATCTGAGACCAATGAAACCAACCATACCCTCTTCCTGGCCCCTGAGCCAAATTTCTAAGGAACTGGCCCTTTAAATTCTCATTATAGCCTTGGTAGCGTTGAAGTGGAGGATAACACTAATCCCTGGATCTAGGCAAAACTCCAGCCAGTTCAGGTACTGATGGAAGACAGAGATCCTGAGCAGAGAAGATGCCCACACCCACCAAAGTAAGAACCCACTAAGGTGCCAAGATACTGGCTAAAGGTACAAGATGAAAATAAGTGTTCCTGAAGTCAGAAACACACCACATCAGGTATCTGTGTAGGGCTGCCATCTCACCTCAGGAATTTTGCTACCCTGAGCCAGGTGGAAGACTAAGGAAATAAATGAGCAGGCACAGGGCACAAACCTGTAAACAAAGCTACTCAGAAGACAGGCAGGAGGCTTTTAGTTTGCCTGTTTTGAAAGTCTTTTTCAAGGGACTTGGGCAATGTGATAGTTTGAATGTAATTGCCCCCCATTATCTCATAGGGAGTGGCACTATTTGCAGGTGTGACTTTGTTGGAGTGGGTATTGTCTTGTTAGAGGAAGTGTGTTGCCATAGCAGTGGGCTTTGAGGTTTCCTATGCTCAGGATACCGGCTCAGTGTCTCAGTAGACTTCCTGTTACCTGCAAGATATAAGTCTCTCAGCTACTACTCCAGCCCCATGTCTGTCTGCACACCGTCATGCTCCCCACCATGATGATAATGGATTGAACCTTTGAAACATAAGTGTGCCATCTCAATTAAAAGTTTTCTTTATAGGAGCTGCCGTGGTCACTGTGTCTCTTCAGAACAACAAAAGCCCTAACTAAGACAGGCAGAGTGCTTGCTTGGCATATGCACATGCCTAAGTTCAATCCCCAGGACCACAATAAAATAAGAGGAGCAGGCTGCCTAAATGCATTAGCACCATGGTGTTTGATGGAACCTCAGGAGTGGGATCTTTGAAGCAGGTTAGCAAACCTAGGAATGCTACCCGCTGACTTTGTCCTTCATTTTCTCTGGAAGCAGGTGCCCAAGACCCACATCCCAGGAGGTATCCTGCCTACACCTAAAAAAAGGAACATCCTTATCTCTGAGGACACAAAGACATGAAAGATTCTGCAAAGACCAGCCCATCTAACTTCCTTTCTGTTATGTCTTTATCATCCATAGCCCCTTTATCTATTCATACCTTCCCATGACTGGCCATGTCTTCATCAAAATCATCACTAATACTAATCACTATACAGAATTACCTGTTTCTTTAGCTGTTTCCTTATGAAGTTTTTCCTTTCCACACTACATATTACTTATATTTAAAAGTTTGTGTCTTCTCTTGTTGATCCGTCTTTGGTTTAGGAGGCGTCATTTCTTTGCCCCAGTGCTACGGACCGGCTCAAGGGAGTCACTCAGACCATAAGGGAATCATGGCGAAGGCACAGGAGAAATCAGGATACGGCGAGGAAAGTGACACACAGACACTCTCAATGTTGAGACATGCTGTTGCGATTTACTTACTTCAGTGCAGGATTATATATTTTTTACAATCAAAGAACTTGGCAAAGGCATACATCATCAAATCATAAAATAGAAAAGAACAGCATAAAATAGTTTACAAAAAGAATCTTTGAAGATGCTTTGACGTGGGCATAAGGACTTCTGCTTTCTCACATTTTACAAAACAAACTCTCTCTTCTTGCCTTCAAAGAGATCACTGCCCTTGAACTAGACCATCTTTATCAGCTTGCAGGTGGCTGGTTGGTTTGAGCTAAGTGACCTTGTGTGCCTGGGTGAGAAAGAAAAAGGCTACTATCTCCCTGGGAAAGCTTTCTGCTAGGAAAATTCTAATACATAGTCTTGAATCTTTCTGAAGTTTACTTTATATCACTCACTTCAACTTTCCTCCCTTCTCAATTCTCAGGCTCAGATATTGTCAATTTAGGCTAGGTCTTTCTCTTCCCATAAGAAAGGTTTCATAGGCCTTCTGTTTACAATTGCACATACTTCCCAGGCAAATGCCTAAAGCTTCTAAGGTTTTTCCTAGTAAAATTAACTCCTTTTGTTCCACATCATCAAGGAATTGTCTTAATGATGATTCTGGCAATTCCCAGAACTAGCTACTTTTTTAAGGCTTTGATTAATAGCGGAGTAGAATTTAAAAATGTCCTTAGCAGTCTTGTTTGTATCCGCAACTGCCTGGAATAGTCTGATCTGTTAGCAATATGCAAGGATCACAAAGAACACACAGACAGGGGAAAAGACACACATATGGCTCCAAGGACAGCCAGGTCGAGTCAATACTAACGGCAACTCAGGTAGCATTACACCATAACTGGTTGCCAGGGACCACCTGGAACACACAGCTCCTAGAAGCACAAATCCCACTCCTACCGGCAATATTTGCCCATCCAGTCAGCATTTCTGCTACACTGGCGAGACAGCTGTGGATGTAGCACCCCAGCAGGGCACTTGTCAGACCTTCTGAAAGTCCCCTTTCAGTAGCTAATGATGGAGAGGTGGCTTTTCTACTCCGGCCATTTCCCAAATGAGCTTCTTCCTCCCTGACCATCCCCATTCTCTACAGTCCAATCCAGCAAACCTGGAGAAAAATCCACCCCAACCCCACCCCCACCCCCAGCTTTTGAGAGATTTGAATAACAGCTCAAACATACTGGGTCTACCCCATCTCTCAGTACCAGAGAAGACTTATGATGCCTAGGGGAAAAAAATCACCCAGCAAGAACACAGCAGAAACTCTACGGCTAGAGAGCGATCAAAGGTGTGAGTCCATACCTGCTTTGGAACAATAAGCACAGTAAGGACTTCAACTTCAAAAATGTAAGTTTTCAGTAGGATCCTGGGACAGTGTTATCTATGAAATGGCACCAAGCTCACTCAAGCTTTTCTCTTCCACACTGGAAGAAGAGAAAGTTGTACTATTTTTGATGCTAACAATACTAAGGAAAGAGTAAGACTCTTTTTTTTTTAATTTAAAGATTACCAAAGGAGGAATGGAGACACCGGAACAATTCTAAAGTGTGGCATTCTGGGTAACCAGCTGGTGATCAAAGCCCATCTACTTGGTTTCTTTGCTCTGGTGGTACTCACCCGTGTGATACCAGCCACACAAAGAAAACTGAATATGGCCACTAGATCACAGTGTTAATCACAGTTCCTATTGTCTTTTGTCTCACACTATATTCAGCATTGTTTCCCAAAGCTACCTTGACTGGTTGCTTGTTTCCCCAAGTCCCTCGTAAATTTAGGGCTGTATACATAACACACTCAGATCCCATTGTGGGGAGCTGGGGCTCTGACTCCGTTTGTAAGACACTTACCATACAAGTATGAGGATCTGTGTTCAAATTCCCAGAGCCCCCAAGTAAAACAGGCACAGTGTCACAAACTCAGAACCCCAGCACGGGAGGAACAGAGACAGGCAGATTCTTGGGTTTTGCTGGTCAGTAGCCTAGCCAAATCAGCAGCCCTTGGGTCCCAGTGATGGAGTCTGTCTCAAAAAGAAAGTGGAAAGCTCTTGAGAAATGACACTCAGGTTGACCTCTGACCTCCACATCCCTGTGTGTGTGTGTGCGCGGGCATACACACACACACACACACACACACACACATACACACACACAGAGAGAGATAGAAAGAGACTCAATTATCATCATCTATAAGCACATAGCACTATCCTTTTGTAAAATGTATACATTAAAGCTTATTTTTATGATATGTTAAGAGTTTCTTCAAATGTATTGAATTATACATTCACTACTCCAGTACCATAGAGAATGGCCCCATCACCATAAAATTCCTTTTCTCCCCGCACTCAGGAGACAAAGGCAGGTGGATCTCTGCGAGTACAAGGCCCGCCTGGTCTAAAGAGAAAGTGCCAGGGCAGTCAGGCAGGGCAACACAGAAAAACCCTGTCTTGAAAAAAAATCTCTTTCTCACCCCTTTGTGGTTCAAGTTGCTCTTCTCCAAGTCAAACCACTGACCACCACCCATCTGTTTTGCATTTCTATAGGCTTTCCTTTTTCCATAATGTCATTGAAAGTGAATCCAGGAAAGTACAGACTCTTAATGTTGGCATTTTGCATTTAGCTAAATGCATTTAAGAGCCCCTTGTGCTAACCACTCAGCCAATGTTTGTTTGTTCCTTTATTCGGCTGACCCGCAGCTAGTTTGTCCATTGAACATTTGAGAACTAGTGATTCTTCCCAGATTTAATGTAATAGACAAACTGCTTCAAGTAGTCAGTCACACATGGGTTTCTGTGTAGGCGTGACTTTCGGTGTACCTAGATAAATACTGAGGGTGCGATTTCCAGGTTGAATGGTACTGTAAGATGACTGTTAGAAAGAACAGTCAAACACTCTGCCTGTTTGGTTTACCATTTGGCCAGTCTTCTTCATTTCTACACTGACCATAAGTTGTTGTTGATGGAAGAACAGAAAGACATGCACAGACTCTAATGAGCGATCTGACTGTCAGTCCAGAAAACCCAGGAACAGATCTGCTGAGGCAGATATTATAAGAGATGGTCACTGGATGAATAGATCAAATTGATTAAATAAATCTTTCTACATATATAACACCCCTCTAAAGCAAGAGAAGATACAACAAAACAGACAAATCTATGATCCTTTCACTGAATCAAAGAACAGGAAGCCAGGAAAACCCACCAATCGATCCAATAACTGTTTCCCAAACTAAACAGGGCAAGCTCTATCCTATTTCATTTGGAAAATAAAGAAGAAAATAGAGATGTTCAGTTTAAAAAAAAAACAAAGATGGGAGAGAATAAGCAAACATAAAGACACAAAATTAAAAAAGCTGTACAGAGAAAGTGAAATTCAATATTGACTATTTTACATAAATCTATTCTGACATGCTTATAAGTGTAAGTAACTTTCTGTAGAGTGAAAATTCTAGTAACGTATGTACATTGGCACGGCTCCCCAGCATCACGCACACTCACTAGAGACTAATGAGGGAAATCTTTAAAAGTAAATGTGCAATGGTGAAGACTGTGTGAAGTTTCATGTTAAGTCCACATTTTCTGGGGACACCCTGACTGCATTGCCATTAAATCAAAAGATGACACGTGTCAGCCAGCACCTTTATTTTATCGCTTTGGAGGGCACAGGAATTACAAGACAAGAAGGAAAATAAATCTGGGGTGAAAAACCTTATTGTTTGATAGCATCCATTGCTGCGCCTATAATTAAACATTGCTCATAGAAGGCAATGTCCGGGTCTCCAGTCAATGAGCATCACCTTGTACCCGGCATCATTTCAAAGGCTCAGTAGGCTGAGATGACTGGTAAATGTGCATGAGAAGGGGAAAAGTCCAGAAAAGCCAAGTGGGGGCCCAAGTTTTCACCAAATTCGTCATTTGAGAATTTGAAAAAAATATAAAGCCCCCTTTTCCAATTTCTTTCAGACTGTCAATCAAATGCTGCTTTACCAAAAAGGCTTCTTCAGACTATGAGGCCCCAAACAGTGCTCTGTCTGCCCTGCTCTTCGGCTTTATTTCACTCCGTGAAAGCATCACTGACACAGAAATCTTTTATGTTGATTGTGCTGTCTGGTAGCCCCCGTCCCCCCACCGAACACACCAGAGGCGAGCTCTGTTAGTCTGTGCATGCTGAAACAGCCCAGAGAAGTCTGGGAAAACATCAGCGGAGGTCCGGGACTCCTGCTGTGAGCGAAGGGCAGTCTAGGCTGTGCCTAGGGCACTGGGACCCGGGTGGGATTTGAGTGGCACAGTATAGAGGAAGCCAGACACACTTATGGGGGCCTTGTAACCAGAGCTGGGAGACTTAGAACTTAATCTCGAGACCTTCTGGGAAGCGTTCTGAAAAAGAGAAGTGCTGTTATCTTCCAGGCATTCACGCTCCGCTTCTGTACAGAAGCTAAGTTGTGATGGGAGGGAACATGTATAAAACCAGTGAAAAGGTTCAGGAGAGCCACATACTAACAGTGGACAAGGGACCAAATTGAAATATGCTCTCACAAGCATGCCTGTGTGTGTGTGTGTGTGTGTGTGTGTGTGTGTGTGTGTGCGCGCGCGCACGCGCACGCTTATGTGTGATATCATATATGTGTGTGTATATATATATACACAGATATATGTGTATGTATTGCATAATGACTTTCTAGTCAAAGATGAACACCATCCACAGTGGTCCTACAACACTGGAGCCAACACATGTCCTCTGCTTAGCGGCATTGCAGCCGTCATAGAGTCAGAGTGTTGCTGATGGCAGTGGGCCTCCTGAGACTCATGAGCGCTGACCACACACAGTTATATGCAGTACATAATTCTTAGTGGGAACAGATGATTGCGGCTGCTTCGAGCGTCTGTCTCACTACGGTCTTTACTGCTGCTCTAGAATGCAGTCCTACTCACTGAAAGCCTTTTCTGAAAGACGGTAATCTGTCACTCCCGTGCAGCCTCATACATCTTGTGTTTACCCTTGATGATGTCAGGGGCGGTGCCCAGTGACTGGCCTGTGCTATCCAGCTTTGTGGTAAGTGCCCTCTAGAATGTTTACAATGTTTCCTGGTCATTAAGGGCCACGTGATGAAGAGAGGGAAGTATGGTAAGAAAGAGGGAGAGAAAAGCGGAGGAGTTGCTAAAGCTTGGAGGTTGAGCGATTGGAAGCATTATGCTGCCGTTTTTGAGATCTTAAAAGCTAGGAAAGAATACGTTCTCTGTTCACTTTTGAAAATAAGCACGCCAGGAAAAGAGCTCAAGAGTGAGCGTTAAGTAGCTCAGCTTGGCGTGTCTGTGACATGTCCGAATGAAGACGTCCAAAAGCCGATTGAAAACACCAGTCTCCAGTTGAGGGGAGCAGCTAGGATGAAGACATAAATTGAGAGATGTCAGCTCCTAGATAGGAAACCGCAGGAATGAATGAAGTCACTTGGGCCTGAATATAACCCAAGAGGACCCAGCTCCAAGCCTTGGAGCCTTGTACCCTTGAGCAAGGCACAGAAAACAGCAGCATCCAAAGAAAAGGGGGTGGGGCAAAGAAAGGGATCCTGAGTCTTTTAAGCCAACCACAGTTCTCATCTCAAAGTGAAGACAGCGATTGAATGAATGGAAATTTGTAGAGAGGCTTGGTAAGATGGAGGCAGAAAGCAACAGCCCTGGAGATTTGCTACGTAAATACTGTCCATGAGTTGATATTAAAGTAATATCAGTGGAGTGGTGTGATAAGATTCTGAGAGAACGGAAGACGGGGCTGTAGATAGGGCAACGGCACAGGACGGCAGCAGCTGGAGAAGCCCCTGTGGTCCAGGGAGCTTCTGTAAGACAGGGGCTTAAATATTTTTAAATGATGAATGGAATGAGCTACTAGGGGGACAAATGATGGCTGAGGAGAGGGAAGGGATGGCTTATAAAACAAGACTCCTAAACAGTCAAGAAGACCTTAGAGCAAATGAACAGGGGACAGAAAATAGCCTTCACCGGAAGCCAGGGCACTACCCAGAGGAGACCATGGAGCATGAAGCTGCAGATGCAGGTAGTTTGGCAGGTTGGATGGGGGATATAAACAGGTATCTTGTTCATTTGTTTGATTCCTTTCCCTAAGCTAACTGAGACATTAGAAGCCCCAGAGGGAAATGTCAAACTGCTATGTTGACATTTGGAAGCTAGGATGGAGGCGAGAGGTGTAGGGTCGGCTGCCCACTGCAGAGTTAGGACTCTTCACTGACGAGGGATGGAGTTGGTGGCTTGCATGAGAACAGGTGTGACATCATTTGTTACTAGATGTGCATGTAGGGACTTAAAGGTGCACTTCGTTGTGAAAACGACATGCCCTCAAGGAGAAAGATTTGTGGGTGTGTCTAAGCCCTGTACAGAACAGTAGATTCTATATTTTCTACTTTCTACCTGAATTGGTTTCACATAAACATTTAAATACCATATTATTGTTGACCATGTACACATTTCATTTCATTTTCTTCATTTTTCTCTCTTAATAAGCACTGTTGTGAAGCCTGGATTGTCTTGAACACTCCAAGATGCCAAGGAGAGCTATAGACACAGAGTGGAACCAGCCCAAGAAAGGCAAGTTTTGTAGTCAACAAAACTGGAAGGGTGGAGCCCTTTGACACCAGATACAGACTACGGGATTTGAGGTTTGCCATGCTGAGTTTTGGTCCAGTATTTCCTCACTAGGATCCCCTTCATTTCTTTTTTAATGGTGGTGAATAGTTTATTCTATTGTATATTGGAAGTATGTAATTCGCTTTTTGATTTTACAGGAATTATAGTTAAGAGATTGCCTCGAGTCTCAGAAGAGACTTGGATTTTGAACTTTTTAGCAGTATTAAGACTGTGAAACACTGTGGAGTCTTTTGAAGTTGAAGTAAATGTATTTTGCGTTAGAGTATGGCTATGAGCCTATGGGGGCCAAGGAGGGGAATGAGTCAGATTGAATGAGGATGGCCCCCATAGGCTCATGTTTGAATGCTTGGTCCATAGCTGGTATGACTGTTAAGGAAGAATTAGGAGGTGTGGCCTTGTTGGAGGAGGTGTGTCACTGGGGCGGGCTTGGAGGTTTCCAAAGTCCACACCATTCCTAATTAGTTCTCTCTGCCTCATCCTTGTTGATCTGATGTGAACTCCTAGCTGCTGCTTCAATGCCATGCCTGCTCACCTGCCGCCATGCTCCCGACCATGATGGTCATGGACTTATTCTCCGAAACTATAAACAAGCTTCAATTAAATGTTTTCTTTTGTAAGCTGCCTTGGTTATGGTGTCTCTACATAGCAATAGAAAAACAGCTAAGACATCGCTACTCTTTAATTTTACTGAAGGAGCGGAGAGCAGACACTGTTTCAGGGTGTTGATGGCTTTGGCACTGTTCTTGCCACTTTCAATTTTTTTTAAATTGCTTCATGTATGGTAATTATAATATACAACCCAAAGCAAAAGAGCACCGAACCACCATTTATAACACGATTCCAAATTCCAGCCTTCAAGTCACTGGCTTTAAAATAAACAGTTGACATTAATATCACGGGTAGGAGATCTCTATATACGGAAATCCAGCCAAGTGCAGCTTCCCACTGCTGTGTGGCTCTGGTTCCTTCCCAGTGCATTATCTTCACGATCCACCCCAGTTAGTGTGCCCTTCTCCATGTGTCCATATAGTCCATAGAGACCTGGGCTCTCGGTACCCAAGGTGAGATTCCTCTTCATAGCTTAATTGCAGTCAGAAAAAGAAAAGAAAAAACAAACCGGTAAACAATCTAAATTAATCTAAATACTATTAAGCATGTTTGCACTAAGCATCACCTTCTTGCGTTCTAAAATAATCTGCCATATGTCGTTTTCTATGGCTTAAATATAAATATAAATTGTTCCCTTTTCTGTCTCATGAATCTCAATTGGTATTTAGCTAGGAGGAGGGTGATGGTGAGTGTTGGAATTGGATTTTCATATGTATATATTCATCTAGGAGCTTGGCCATTGAGGTATAGGCACAGGGTAAACTATGGACTTGGACTCCATGGTAAAATGTAAAGGATAACGCAAAATTTTGCAATAAGATGCACAAACTACAGAGGGTTTATGGGCAATACTGTGTTCCTTCCTTCCTTCCTTCCTTTCTTTCTTCCTTCCTTCCTTCCTTCCTTCCTTCCTTCCTTCCTTCCTTCCTTCCTTCCCATCACTTCACTTTCATACCCACACAGCACCACAAGTCTCACTAACATCAGAAACCACCTAGGGGCAGGATTATGAATTTTAGTATCTTCACGAGCCAAAAATGACCTCCAGACATTCTGGAGCACCTCTGCACTTGCCCATGACCTTGGCTGGGGGCTTTCCAGCTTACCAGCTTGTTTTCTCCAAAAGTCAGTCTTGTAGCCTTCTAGTTCATGGCATGATCCTAAAGGAACTCTAGTGGCTGGCTGCTCTGCTTCTCTGATCTTTCAGCTTTCACCCCTATCTTACTCTGGGTTTTTTTTAAACTTATTAGGATCACGCTACACTAGACCTTGCTCTCTACCTTGCCTCAGTGTCACATGACTTTGCTGAGCAGATAGGCAGAAACATCCATTCAGCCTATATGAATGAGAGACCAAAAGAAAGGTCCTTTCCAAGCACATCTTGGGAACCAATGAGTTTATGGAGTTCCTTATAGGAGCAGAGTTGCTTCAAGGTCTGAAGCACTGAAAACTTCCACTTCAGCATGACTGAGCACCCAGGAAAGCTGCTCAACTGAAGTGCCCCGTGCTGCACAGCCAGCCCTCTACCTGTTACACCCTGTGGTGTCCCTAGAGCCTGTGAATCTGTGACAGGATGTCAAGTAAGAGTTTAGTCTCCCCTTCCTCCTTCCACAAGGTAATAGCAACAGTCTTCTTATTATCACTGCACTCTGGCTATCACTGCTGTTTTGCCTTTTCTGTTCCCAGGGCTGCGGGCCAAGGTAGTCTGTAGGTCACCATAGCAACACTGCTTCCTGATGACAGCTGGCCATGTTAGGCCTGAAGGAAACAACTCTACCACAGCAGTTGGCAAGGATCGTGATGGCTAGAGGTTACAAAGGGTATGTGTGCAGAGGGAAAAGGGGAAGTTGGATTTATCAGGGTATGTTATATGGAAATGTGGAAATGATATACTGAATTCCATCAATATGTGCAATTAATACATGTCAGTAAAAAAGCATGTATTTTGCTGGGCACTGTGGTGAACATCTGTAATCCGGGCACTAAGGAGACTGAAGCAGGATATATCATTATAAATAATCCAGTGGTTGGAAAGATTCAAGACAATTTTGAAAGTATCAGGTCCAAAAGACTGAGTGAGGAGCAAAGGAAAGATGAATCACAAAATTTAAAATTTGTTCATGTTTCTTAAGTTGAGTAAATATAAAGAAGTTAAATGGAAAGCACACATATATACGCACAAAATAAATCAGCGATATGGCATTACCTTTGCAGGGCCCGTTACTCCCAACCAATCAGAGTATGCAACCTCTGGATTCAAGAATGTACCCCCTTCCTACAATCTCACCCAAGCAGGAATGTATGGGTTTGATGTTTTTCAAAGCCCAATTTCAACACACAGTGAACCTTATCAAAGACACATGGCTGTGTGTCAGCAGAGAGCGAGGAGGAGCTACCCCATAAGGAGGGGATGCGGGACCTCACGCCGGTACAATGGTCTCCATTGTGCTGAATCTTCTGCAGAGTCCTTCAGACCTAGTGAGCAGGGTCTTTTTTTCTTATATATAAAAAAGGTTTTTCCTTTTGTTTCTTATGATTGCCAAAAACTAGGAACAAAATCGTTCACTTTGGAAATCAGCTCCATGAGACGAGGTAAAAAAAGCCTTGAGGAGGAAGTCTTGGGTGATCGAGTCAGTACCCCAAGAACAGAATCCTCTCCGGTGCTGGAGGAGACTCATCTGACCCCAGAGTAATCAGTGCTCTCTTCCCCTCATGCCTCTCTGCACCACAAAAGCTGACCACACACCGGTAAGAGCAAAGAAAAGATAAGCCAAGGTGCCGGTGAGAACAGAGCTGCTCCGAGCCTAGAAATCTATCAGTTCGCCTAGGGAAAGAAAGGAGAGCAAGCAGAGACAAAGATTTTGCCAAATGAGTCAATACTGTAAGGGGAAAAACATCCCTGATCAGCTCCTCAGAACTATTTTACACCAGAATGGTATGCACGGTGGTCCCACAGTGATATGCACAGTGGTATATACAGGGATCTATACACAGAGCTATACACAGTGAGATATACAGAGTGGCATGCACAGTGGCACGCACAGTGGCACACACAGTGGTAAACACAGCGGCACGCACAGTGGCATACACAGTGGCATACACAGTGGCACACACAGTGGCATGCACAGTGACACACACAGTGGCATGCACAGTGGCATGCACAGTGACATACACAGTGGCACGCACAGCAGTATACACAGCGGTATACACAGTGCTACACAGCGGTAAACACAGCGGCATGCATAGTGGTATGTATAGTATATACAGAATGGTAGACACAGTGGCACACAGAGTGGTATACACAGTGGTTTATATACACAATGGTAGACACAGTGGCACACAAAGCTGTATGCACAGTGGTTTATATACACAATGGTATACACAATGGCATACACAGCAGTATACACAGCGGTATACACAGTGGTACACACAGCGGTATACACAGCGGTATGCATAGTGTATCCAGAATGGTAGACACAGTGGCACACAGAGCGGCACACACAGTGGTGTATATGCACAGTGACATATACAATGAAGATCTGAATATTAACATGGGGCTCCACGTCTCCTTATCATAGGGATGTATCTCCCAGTTCTCTGCCTACATGTAACTGTACAGATATATCATTTAAATTTTTAAAATTATTTTATGCATATAAGTGTTTGCAAGCCTGTTGCCCAGTGAGCCTGGAAGAGGATTTTGGATCCCACAGAACTGGAGCTCAGATAGTTGTAAACCACTGTGTGGGTGTTGGGAACCAAACCCAGGCCCTCTACACGAGCAGTCAAGGATCTAGACATCTCTTCAGCCTTAGACAGACACTTTTGATAAGGAGGGGAGGGAAAGTTGTCAGCAAGTGTCTTGGCATTATTCATATATACTATTTTAGTGGCTTTCAAGTGACATCTTTGCAGGAGTGCTAAGAAACATTACCCCACTTTTGACCCTCTTTTTGAAAAGTGAACGTATAGAATATCCCAGGAGGTGGCTTGTGTGGGATTATCAACTGATAAGGTAAAATCAGGGGCCACTAAGCTTGCACAAGGGGTTGGGGCATGTCTTCTGCTACGGACGGCTTTCGGGTGAGATTCCTCGAAGACTATGAATGTATGTAGAGCTGGAGACTGAGAAGGGCATTAAGAGAATGTTACAGATTATACTGATATCCATGGTTTTCAGCAGGCTAGTGGCTTCAACCAGGCTGTAGGGTCGGGGCACCTTTCCCTTTCTGTGTTCCCATAATTCCCATGTCTATTTTTATCATACCTCAATGTTAACTGTTACACTCTGCTTGTCTTAGTGTGGGTTTTCCCCAAAGCAAAACCTGCAATAAGGTAGTACATATGGGTGGTAACTTGCAAGAGAAAGAGAGAGAGAGAGAGGTTTAGGGAAAAGGAAAAAACAGAAATAGAAACACAAACACGGTAAGGAGACGGGGGAAGGCTAATTACACCAAGACCTTCTAAATTACATACAATACTCTTCTAGAAAATTCTACTAACAAGATGGCTATTGGACCCTTTGTGTACCTGCTCCTACCTAACAGACTGATGTCAGGGTGTATTCCGGCTGCACCTGCACATACCTACCAAACTCTAACACAGAGAAAGGGATTTATACTGAAGTTTTCACACTTGAGATCAAAGTGAGTTTGCATGGATCTCTGTCTACTGCAGCATAGCAGACATCAGAGCTAAGTCATGAACAGCTGTGTTACCCAACCAGTGTACACCAATAGATATCCATAGCCATAAGTAAGATATTGGTCATCAAGCCTGTTGCATTCTGGGTATTTCTTGACAGAGGCATTTATTCCTTCATTTATTCATCCCTTCCTTAGTTCTGATCTGAATGTTAATTATCCATGTGACACTGTTTAAGGTACTGGGGGGTTTCCACACTAAGCAATCACACATACACACAAACACACACACATACACACCACAGAAAGCCACAAATGTATGTCGTGTCTCGCTGGGATAAATACAAGGGAGAAAGACAAAGCAGAGGGATGGGGGCGGGGCTGTAAGGGCGCTCTAGGAAGGCAGGAAGACAAGCACAAGAGACCCGACTTTTCATCAAGCTTGAATCTATTTAACTCAGAAAATTACCCCCATCTGGCTGCCTCTCAGAAAACCAATAAACAAGTTTATAGAAAAGTATAACTCTTTCAGTGTCGTCTCATTTCAAGATATTGCCTTGTATTAGGGTAGATTCTGCCCATAGGAATTGGCCCCAATCCCCAGTACAAATCCAAGGTGCAGATGTTCCAAAAAGAGCCAAGAGGCTAGGCACATCTTCAGCCACCTGAGCAATTTCTTCTTCTTCTTCTTCTTCTTCTTCTTCTTCTTCTTCTTCTTCTTCTTCTTCTTCTTCTTCTTCTTCTTCTTCTTCTTCTTCTTCTTCTTCCTCTTCCTCTTCTTCTTCTTCTCCTTCTTCTTCTTCCTCTTCTTTTTTCAAATTAAGAATTTCAGCTTCAAGTACAGTGTTCTTTTAACAAAACTCACTGCTCCAAAATAAAATACAAAAATAATGCATCTCAATCAATTGTCAAGAGACTTCAGGCTTCCATCTTATTCTTAGGTCTGACCTGGCTGCAGGTTTCAGGCTCCGGTGAAAGTCATGGTTTAGATGGAGCTGTGCAGTCAATGGGGGTAAACGAGAGTGAATGAGACAAAAGCTTGTGCTTCCTTCTAAAATGGATACTTACCAAAGTAGGTACAAAATATCATAGAAAACAAAGATTGTGCAACTGATTTTCTCCAAGGTACTGGAATATATAAAAAAGCTTAAAGAATAGCTAGACATTTGCAAAGTCGGCTCATGAGGCTGGGTTCTGCCATGCTGGGAAAAAAAAAAAACAGACCTGGAATAAATGGACAGGAGGGAGGGCAGCATCCATCCAGTTGAGATGCTTTCTTCACAGAGGAATTGGGCAGGGCATGTGCCCCTCCTCCCCACAATCCAGCATCCAGAGTGCTGAGATTTCACACATGGTCCTCCATGCCCAGATCTGGGTTGTGTCATAATAACTTTGAGAAGGCATCTAGCATTCTTTCACCAAATAGCAGCTAGGCACCTGGTGTGCAACAGGCACTGGTTAGATGCAGGGGACACCATATTGGGACCCAGTGTGACATTTCGCCATGGAAGACCAGTTGCTAGGGGCTGTGAGGGGAGGAAAGGGATGTCACAGTGTAGGTAGGAGGGATGAGTGGTTCATGCTAGCGTGAAACTACTGGTAAGTTTGGAGCTCAGAGTGTGGAAAAAGCAACAGAGAGGAAAGAGTTATTAACCATTTCATATGGGAAAGCAGGCAAATGATTTTGGTAACTGATCAGACAGAAAAAAATGGAAGAGAGAGACGCAGTGATCAGAAGTGGAGCATTTCTAAGTCAGAGAAAATATCTACACAATTAACAGGAAAATAGAAATGCAAGAAAAGTATTTCTTATGAAGAAGGGTGCTCTTATTTTCTGGACTCACTTCCCTATGAACTTGCACTTCTAGACCATTAATGTTCATACCACATATTAAAGCGAATGCCTGAATAATTAAGCAATGCCATAGCAGTCAGAAGAAAATATTTTTAGCCCAATTTTTGGATGAAGATTTTGGAATGAGAAGTAACATAGTCAACTCTATCCTAATATGCAGAGGAGGGGAGCACAGGCTCAAACCCTCCCTTTCTGATCGCTGTGACAATGTCTGACAGAGCAGCTTAGGGGAAGAAAGGGTTTGCTCACAGTTCCAGAGCATTTTTAGCACATAGTGGTTCGGAAGGCATGGTGCACCAGCCCTGTTCCGGGTGGTAGGAATGTGTGGACCAGGAAGCTCTAAGAGATGGATCAGAACCAGGGGTGAGCACAGCTTTCAAAGGTCCACCAGCAAGGCCCAACCCCTAAGGCTCCACGACCTTCAAAGTAACTCACAAGTAGAACATCATGCACTCAGAACTGAGCTGGGGGTGTAGGTCAAGGTTCAGTTCAAACTACAATGAATTCTATACAAATTCCCTCTAAGCCAGTGGTTCCCAACCTGTGGGTTGCAACACTATTACTAGTTACATATCAGATATCCTGTATATCAGATATTAACATTATGATTTATAACAGTAGCAACATTACAGTTATGGAGTAGCAATAAAATAATGTTGTGTTTGGGGGCCACCACAACATGAGGGACTGTATTAAAGGGTCACAACATTAGGAAGGTTGAGAACCACTGCTCTAAGCCAAAGGCTGCACTCTCTAAGAACTGTTACTGTCTATCTGGTATAAAAATCAAAACAAAGAATCTCATCTGGCTCCAATATCATTAGTCAGTAATTGCAAATATTAACTATTTGCATGCAACAAATGCATATGTAGTATATGAAAATATTTCAATATAAAGCAAATTGTAAAAAGCTCCAACTACTTCACCCCCAGAGAGAACATCACAAACAGTATTTTCCATATTAGAGCGAATTCCTCGTTGGTGTGAGTTTTTAAGTAAGTCCTATTACCTTGCTGCTGCTGATAGTTCTTGCTGTGAAAACCTGGGAAGTGAGGAGCAGTTCCCACACCATACATGTGGGCACGAGACGGATGATGTCAGCTTCCCGCAAGGGAGCTCAATCACCCACCTGTTCCAGCTCTAATTTCTTGGAGGATCTAACTCTCTGAGTTTAATTAGCTTCAACCAATTTTCAGATTTCCAGCTTTCAAGTAGAAAAAGAAGAACAAACAACCGTAGCATCATCAATGCCGCTGTTTCCCAATCTTCAGAGAAGGGCATTTAATTGTCAGTTTCTTTGATTTGTTTTGTTGGGTTTTTGTTGTTGTTGTTGTTTGTTTTTGTTTTGAGACAGGGTTATGGTGTGCAGCTCAGGCCAGTCTTGACCCCCTAGCAATCCTCCTCTGCCAGTCTCCAGTGCTCTGATGGTAGGTGTGCACCACCATGCCCACAGTAGGGCATTCCTGTATCTGTGTCTAAAATGACCTAATCTGTCCAGACTTTTACATGCTATAGTATCAACGTTTCGATGACTATTAAGCCTATAACCCAAGGTTTTAATGTCATGAAAACAGACTTGTGCCTGGTGAAATGGATCAGAAGTACCAAGCCTGATGACCTGAGCTCATGCCCTGGAACTAAATGGAGAAAACTGAGTCCCAAAAATTGTCTTATGCTCTCCATAGTGGCACCTGAATACACACACACACACACACACACACATGCACAGTAATTTTTCAAAAGAAGAACTAATTTAGATTTAAAATAGCAGATATGTAGGATGCCCTGATATAAACAATATGAATATCAATGTCCTTTGCTTAGCAATGAACACATTCTAATAGGCAGACAGACAGAGAAGTGGGAAAGTCCATCTCCTTGATTGTCAGCACCCAGCAGATGACCAGCAAACAGCACTGACAATCTTATGAAATGAATTTCCATTTTCATGAAGAGACAAACAAAGCTGGTGAGCAGGCATGATCATCGCAGGTCTCAACGAAACAGCTAGGAAAACAGTCGGTAGAGCGCATGGAGTAAGCTGGACGGCCTTTTAGCAACAGTGATCAGAAATGATTCATCTGATTAGAGACCCAGGACACACAAAGACACAGCCTTTTAACTCTTTTTTTTTTTTACTCTCTTTTTCAATGCCTGTCCTGGTTGACTTAATCCCTTTTCCATGTGCAAACAATACAGTTGACACTTGTCGGTAAAGTCCATCTCAGTGTACCTAATTTGAAAATGTCCAAGGTCCTGCTCTTAAGCATGCTTCCTCACCCAGCTCCTCCGAGTCACAAAGACTGCATCACTGATGATGGCTCCAAGGACTTTCATCAAAAGACCTTTCAGAGAGATACAGGCAGATTTACATGATGCTCTCAGGGAGGATGAGCAAGGGTGCACAGCTGTTTCTTTCCTGAATCTGCAGGGACAAGAAGTGAGCTGAAGAGGAATTTGCATCTCAGAGAGTACCCAAGCCATGCCCAAAAGGAGAGGCTCAGACATGAGCGTGGAAAGAGCAGAGAAAGATAACTGTTGAGGGATATTTGATCACAGCACCTTCTGATTGCTTTAATAAAGAGCTGGATGCCCAAGAGCTAGGCGGCGAGGATAGGTGGAACTTCTAGAAAGAGATAGGAACTCTGGGAGAAATTTGAGGCACTGGGAATTAGACAGTAAGGCATGAGAAAATTGGATGTACAGTATGGAGGAGAGGTAATAAGCCATGTGTCAGAGTGTAGGTTAATATAAATGGGTTAATTTAAGTTTTAAGAGCTAGTTGAGAACAAGCCTGAGCTTAGGCCAAGCTTTCATAATTAATCAGAAGTCTCCGTGTCATTATTTGGGAGCTGGCAGCCCAAAGAAAGTCTGACTACAGAAAATCTGGACTTATGTCTCTCTTCTATAATCTCCGCTGTGCCTTCCTTTGGCAAATCCCATCAGGCTCCTGATATCCTGGCAATAAGGAAGTTGAGGCGATGCAGTCAGAGCTGGCAGGGTGGAGGTTGGGGAAGGGGTACAGAGGCAGATGGAGACATTATATGCCCAGATGCTGACGGCATGCTTTCTTTCACCTTACAAACCCCACTTTCATAGGACAGTAAGCTTCCAAAAGAATGCACTATGGTGGTTTCTTATGAGCTTAAATACACCACAAAATTTGTTCATCCTACTTGGTGTTGACCCAAGAAAGATGCAAAACTGTGTTCATACAAAACCTGTGCATGAAGGTTAGAAGTAGTGTTATTCAAACCTCCCAAAGAAGAAGTGCTACAAACCCAGGTGGTAATGGTGATGTCATTCCACTTAGCGAGGGAAACAAATGAACCACTGGTACACAGGAAATACATGAGTTGCACACATTGCCTGAGTCACAAGAGCCAGAATTGCAAGGCTACAGTATGCAACCAGACTCACAAGATACCCGGGAGAGTCAGACAACTTAGAAATCAGACATCTGAGGTGAGGTGAAGAGATAACAACTACGGAGCACAAGAGAATTGTGGGAGGTCTTCAAAGACCTACAGAATATGGCATTTAAAATGTTTTAAGAACTTAGACTTTTCTCGACAATGAGACATATCTGCTTCTGACAGCATCAATTACTTCAGAGAGGTTGATGGGTATTGAAGAAACTCGTTACAGAATTTGCCTTCAATGTGACAAGGACAGCCATTTGGATGAAAAAACTCCTCTTGCCTGAACTGCTTGGTGGTATGCTATATAAACTGGACATGCAGGAGCAACAGAAAAATGACTGCTGAAGTTGTCTAAAGAAGGCAAGACAACCCTTTGGGGTTCCTGCTTCATGAAAGAGTCTGCCAGACATCCTGCAAAGCACAGAAGAAAGTAAACTGATTAACTTTGCCATTACAAAGCAGAACAGGTCTTCAAATTTCCTGCCTCATGGAAAAGTCTACAGGATACAATGAGTCTATAGGCTAAAGATAGATGCTCCAACATTGCATAATAACTTTGGGTGACTGTCCAGGCAGCAAGATGTCTCTGTCAATTCTAAAGTTTTAAAAGTTGCTTACAATGTACTTCCTGTTCACTTAGGATATTTTATATCCTTCTGGGGACTTTGAAGAGTTGAAGACAGATAAAGATAGTTACAGTTTTCCTTAGTTATGAAAAAATAAATCAGATATGAAACTTTATACTCATAAAGGTATATTGTAAGTGTAGTTCTTGCTTGATAACTGTTTTATATATGTAATTTTACTATGTTAAAGTTAAATCTTCCTTTTTATTTAGATTGAAAAGGGGAGATGATGTGGGATGTTCTTCTGAGTATGTGTTGCTTTTATTGGTTAATGAATAAAGCTGCTTTGGCTTATGGCAGGACAGAATATAGGCAGGCTGGAAGGGATACATAGAGAGAGTAGACAGAGTCAAGAAGACGCCATGTAGCTACCAAAGGAGACAGACTCCAGGCCTGACCCTTACTGGTAAGCCACAGCCTCATGGTGATACACAGATTAATAGAAATGGATTAATTTAAGATATAAGAATTAACCAGGTATATGCTTGAGCTATTAGTCAAACAGTGTTGTAATGAATATAGTGTCTGTGTGATTATTCAGGTCTGGGTGGCCAGGAAACCAAGGTGCAGTTTCCTTTACACACACCCAACCTTTTATTTCATTTTAGGGCTTGAACTCAGATGCTCATGACTGCCAGTCAAATGCTTTTCCTACGTATCTTTTCTCCCCGGCATCCACAGTAAAATAAAGAAGCTCCCAGTAGCCACAGTGTTGCCTGGAGGAACAACCACTTCAACATACAGCTTAGATTATGAGGAGACATTTTATTGCGGTTTCATGAGACAGAACCTCTGTTCGAAGGGTTTGCTTAAAATTGCATGAAGACAACATTTAAAAGTACAGCACATAAACTGAGCAGAACCTGATGGCACAGGCCTGTAATCGCAGTTGACGTAGGATTTTGGAAGCTCAAGGCTTGCCTGGGCTACAGAAAAAATTTAAAACTTCTCTGGGATCCTTAGTGAGACTCATTCTCAAACAAATAACAAAAACAGACAATCCAGGGTGTAGCTCAGTGGTAGAGCACTTCCCTCGCAGGTACCAGGCCCAGGTTCAAACCTCAGCTTTCCTAAACAAAATAGAAAGCATGAGAAGCAAAGGACAGTAAGAAGCTGTGATCCGAAGGAGCTGTGGGGAAGGGCATTTCTGTCCAGCTCTGCCTTTAATGGGATCCTGGCTTTTAAAAATCCATTCAGTTTTCTTTCTTGCTCTCAGCCCAGGAGCAATTTAAATAACAAAGACATTTTATTGAGTCCTGAAAACAATTTAGCCTTGAACTTGCCTCAGCTCAGCCCTGTGGTTGGAAGGGAAATGGTTCTTTGACAACTTGCCAATTTTCCCTTTGTCCTTTATCTTATATTCCCGATAAGATTTGCATTGTTTGTAAATTGACTATTTCAGCCCCATTTTCAACCGCCTAACAGTGGGCTTTCCTAATCCTCTCTGAATAAATGCTACCTCTCCTTCTTAATTTGCATTTGTTCGTTTGTTCCTCTTGATTAATTCTTCTAAACCTTTGTTTACCTCATCAGTATTTTCAAAGAACCCGGTTTTTACAAGTACTTATCAACCACGCACAGTGTTCCAATCTGAGCTGTATTGCGGTCTACCTGACTGGCTCTCAGTCCAGTATTTACTTTGAGTGGTTTGGAACCATCTCAAGCTTGAACTCATTTCTCTTGTCTGGTTCTTATAAAGCTAGGCTTTTCCCTGTAGCTACCACCTTGACCACATCTCAGAATCTCATAGCTTTTTTAAATCCCCAGGTACCTGCTACTTTGCTTAAGCCTGCTTAGCATGTACCAGGTCCCGGGTCTAAACCTCACCATTGCGAAACATAGCACACAAAAGAGAAGGCACATGAAATGAAGAGAAACTCGAAACTGGGATCCGAAGAAGCTGTAGGGAGTGTGCTCTATCCAGCTTTTGACACCAGTTTTATGGCTCTGACCTAAATTCTAATCCCTGCACTTTTGCTACAAGTGTAGATGCCCATGTTTTTGGCCCTTTGCTCTTCAGTCCTGCAGTTGGAACAGAAAGGCAGAAAGGTCTCTCCCACCCTCTTTCTCTCTCCTTTGTCTTCACCACATGACACAGATCGCATCCTGCTGTTGACTTCACAGGATATCTGTTAGACCTGATCCCTGTCTTCCCAGCGCAGAGGTACGGCACCCCCTGTACAGCAATCCCCAGCAACGCACCTTGTTCTCATCAGCTGCCCCGAGTGTGCTGAAACCCAGGAATAGGTGCTTTTTTTTTTCTTTCAGATTTCAATACTCAATATTCTAAGAATGAAATGACATCAGGGAAGTAATTGCTATAGGGTAAGATGTTGAAAGGGTGAATAATCAAACTCAGATGGATTTCTTGGACGGGAAATCAGTTTACAGTTCAAACATGGGGCCTGGGTGGAGATGTATAACCAGGGAAAGAAATTAAACCACACGAGAGTCAAGAACAATGGTCAGAACAGCATTAGGCAGTGAAACAAAGGAACAGGAGAGCATGTGTCCAGCAAGACAGTGTGACCAGAAGAAAGCATTGCCTTTTGTTCATCTGACTTGGTGGATAGTTGAGGCTGCAAAGTGTGTTCAGTTCAGCCTGTTGATTTCTACTATGTTTTCACATGGTTACTGTTACTTGGTAGTACACCTCAAGTCCATATAAAGTTGAATAGACATCCACATTGTGAATGAAAGTCTCTCAAATGAGCAAGAGGACAGTCACCAGTCACTAGAACAGCAGCTGTAAAGCAAGACTCAGAAAACTCTCCGCCTTCTAGTCTCTACCAATTCGATAACCTTTACTCCTTGTTTTCCTAGTACTTCAACTCAGGATGTCTTCCATCAGGCCTCTCGTTCTGCATGCTGCTCCTTCAATCCAGAGGTGGGATCTAGTCTCTTTACCCTTAATCTCCATTGGAATTAATGGCTTGCTTACCCAGTAGACTCCGGTAGGTAGCAACAATGGATTCTGTGATTTCTGAGATTGAGGCATAAGAAATCTTGAAGTTGAGAACAGGGTCACTTGCTTAGCTCATTGTCTTACAAGCTCCCTACGGTGCTATAATAAGCCCATGCCAATGGAATAGCCACACACTGCTTTGTCAGGCTCCAATCGCTGCAGTCCCTGGGCCGCCACCACCCTTTAGGTGAGCCTTCTTGGCCATTCACCTCAGCTGGAACTTCGCTTGAGCACAGCTTCCTCCCATACCTGTGCAGAACTGTGTGATGTTCACCACATTCAAAACCAGCTGAGCAATGAGAAATGATGATTCGTTTTTATAACATGGAGCTCTGAGGTAGACTTTTATGGAGCAATATATGATTAGAGCAACCTCTTTGTCTGAATGACCCAAAGAAATGTCCCCATGAGAGAAGTATATCTTTCTGCATTCATTAGACATGGATTGCCTTCTTCCAGGATAAAGTCAAAGCTTGTTGAATAGGAACACTCTTTCCACCAATATTTCTTTTTGAGCCATTATTATAGCCTTATTAACAACAGACAGCATCTTGTCCAAGTTCTTGTTAGAAGATGGACACAAGTCAATTTTCTTCTGTTAGTCACTTCTTGATAATTATAGTGATTCTGCAGACTCTGATATTACTAAACTGATGAGTGTGTTGTTCAGCTTAATTGTTAGTCAACACAACCAGTGTTTATGAGCCATCCTTTGTATATTGTGATAGAGGTTGCAGGCTTACAAATGACATGGAGTTCCCCTCCCAAGTAACCTTCATTCAGAAGAGAAAACAACTCAAAACCAAGATACACAATTCAAGAAAGAATGTGTTGGGTGATTGCCCTAATTACTTATTTCTGTGATAAAATTCCCGACAAGAAACAAGGTTGTTGTTGTTGTTGTAATTGTTTGGTTTTTCAAGATTTTGTTTTGTTTTGTTTTCTGGCTTAGCAGGAGATATAGTCTGTCAAAGTAGGGAAGTCACTGGAATGAGAGCAGGGGGTCGGCTGGTCACATTACACACATAATCAGGAAGCAAAGTGTGAACAGGATATAAGGTCAGATTATTATACCTCAAGATCCACCCTCAGTGACACACTTCTTTCAGCAAGGCTCCAACTCGGAGATTCTACAACTTCAAACAGCACCGCCAACTGAGGATCAAGTGCTCAACCACATGAAGTCTCCTAGGGGAGACTTTTCACATTTAAACCCCACTACTCTATTCCTGGCCCCTATGTGCTCATGGCAGGCCACCTTCTGATACAAAATGTGTTAATGCCAACTTCAAAAATACCTATAATCTTTAACAGCATCAAAACTGTTCTGAAGACCAAAATCTCTTTTGAGATTCAAGGAAATCTTTCAACTATGAATCCCATTTAATAATAAACATACATTACACGCTTAAATATTCAATGACACAGAACAAATATTCTCTCCTAAGAGTCATGGAGGCATGGCAAGGAAAGATCGAATCAGATCAAGACTTAAACCCAGTAGCGCTAATAGCAAATTCTGAAGCTCAGTGTCTGACATCTGGGACTCATGGCAGAATCACCTGGGTTTCAAATGGCTTAGTCAGACCTGGTCCTCCAGCTCCATGACCCACAGAGCACACAGCTTCACCTATGAGTCAGCTCCAGTCCATGTATGCAATTTGTTACAACCAACATACCACAGTTACAGCATTTCCTACATCCTGGGGTCTCCGTTCCAACTTGAACTTCATTTTCACCGCTTCATGTGGTGACTTCTCAGGATGTCTTTGCAGGTACTCTACACATTCCCTGGCCTCAAAGACTCCCAGGAAACATAGTATGAGGTCCCCTGATTCTCTCAATCCTGCATCGTTCATGCCTACAAATTAGTCCTGCATGGACAACATTGCTAAGTTCTCTGCTCGCTTGGGGTGGAATCTGGGCCCCTTGGACCACAGCTGAAGCGGCCTCCTTGTGCTCTCCCTGGGGGAAAGCTTCCCTCATCAGTAGCTAATGAGAGTCAGGTAGCCCTATTAGTAGCCATCTCAGTGGGGCCTTTCTCCTTTCCCTGGAAAGTGAATCTGCATTTTTACAAGCTAGCACCTTAGTTTTACAAGTTAGCCCTCAGGAAATCGTTCTATTGTCCCAGTGTAGAAAAGGGGTTTCTTTTTAATAATTATAGCCTGTTTTGAAGGCAAATGCTTTACCTACAACTTTAAACTTATCTTCCCTCTTTCTTTGACAAACTGCCCATTTTTATGTCTTTCTGCACTATCAAGGGCACCGTCAAAAAGGGAATAAAAGAACTACAGAATGGGAGAGAATATTTACAAATAATACAGACAAGTATGTGTGTATTAAATACTTACGTAAAATTTATAAAGGACTTAGTACTTAGTCATAAAATAATTGTCCAACCATAGGGAAAATGGCAGACTACCAGACAGACTTTTATTCCAAGAAGGTAGACAAATGGCCCATAAACACATGATGACATGCTCAACATCATTAATATACTGGGAAATGCAAAGGAAAACTACAAAGAGCTGTCACCTCAAGCACAGTATAAGCACAAAGAAGGATAGCAGCCTGGGATCAGGGCGGAGTAATGACCTGGCCTGCCCAAGGCCCTGCTTCCATCCCCAATGTCACGAAATGAGAGGAGGCGTAATAATAAGTACCAGTAGAGTTCTGCACTCGGACTGGAGCACTCATAATTACAAGGTAAAAATTTAAAAACAGGCAGGCTGATGCTCAAGTAGCTCAATGATATGACCCAGTGATTCTACTCTTGGGAATATGCTATAAAGAATTTCAGACAGATATTATGTGAATGCTCATAGCAAGATTTATCATGCAGCATACAGTAGAATTAACCAGAATGTTCATCAACTGATGAATGGAGGAACAAATTGTGGCCAATTTACACAGTGAAACATAATCCAGTTATAAAGAGGGATGAAGTAAGATGACATTGGACCATATGAACGTACCTTGAAAACATTACCCAAGGTGGGAAAAGTCTGTCTCAAGGGCATTTGTCACATGGTTCTGTTCATCTAGATGTCCAGACTTGGCAAGTCTACAGAGACAGGAAGTAGGTTCGTGGTTTCCTAGAGGCGGGAGGGTGCAGGCTTGAGAAATGAGGAAATGTTCATGTTTCTTTTTGATTTAATGAAAATGATCTCTAATTTTTCATCGTGTTGATTGCAAACCACTCACTGAATTTAACACTTTAGGGGGGTGGATCACATGGCCAGTGGGTGACATTGCAAGAAGCTGTAATGAACAAGATGGTGCCCAAAGCCTAACATGTGGAGGAAACAGTGGGAATTGGTAAGGCACAGGAAGTCCATGTAGAGGCCAGCCTGGGTCATGCTGCGGACTATACGCTGGTACCACTGGGTGAAAGAGTTAGAAAATTCACCTCAGGTAAAACTGTAGGAAATACCTTTGCATCATGGGGATCAAAGTGACCACACTAACGGAGAGAGCAACTTGAGTAGGCAAGATTTCTGTGGCTCATGGTTTCACAAGTTCTAGGCCATCGTGTGGAGACCCACTGATTTTGGGCCCATATGAGGCAGGTGAACATGAGAGCAGGATTGTGTGGTGGAAGAGGCTCCTCACCTCACTGTAGACAAGGAAGGAGAGATGAGGAAGAGACCAAGGACTAGGCACAGCCTTCAAGGTATGTCCCTGCAGGGATCAACTTCTCCCAACTAGTTTCCTCTCCTTCGTTCCCCCAGCTCTCAAAACAGCATTCCATCTGGAAAGTATTCGACCTATGAACCTTTGGCTGACGTCTTCCAATCAAACCATACCACAGTCATTAACAATTTGGTCAAGGACTGCTATAGCAAGGATGGGTTGTAGCGAAGAGGAAACATGAAGGTGGGCCAACAGGAAGCAGAGCAGGAATCTAGGTTTGCATAGAGAGGAAGGGGCAAAGATGGAGTCCCCCCAAATACTCTGTGTTCCTTCTGTGAAGTGAGCCCAGGAATACTGACTTTATTCTGGCAGAGTTTTATTGATGTTGTCTCCTTTTGTACATTGTTTGAAAGTGGGCAAGGGATGAGAGAGATTGGCATTCATTGAATGTTATAGGTATCAGTCACTCTTGCAAGTTCAGTTGAAATGAAAATTGTCTTATTTTTTCAGAACAACCCTAAGGGGTCCGACTACTTTGTTATCCTTAGACTCTGAAGCCAGATCTCATTGGTAATGATATTTATGCTTTTGGTTACCAAGTATAAACAAGGCAACATGTGAGAGCCAAACCTACCACCTAGCACTCAGAGATACTCAACAAATGTTACTACTGTACTTCCGCTATGCCCTCAGCAACCTGTCCTCCATTGTTGTGAGCCTTGTAAGAATGCTAAGATTTGCTTTTACTAAGCCAGCCACACCCAGTTCTCTGGGGTTCTTAAGGCTTCATGCTCCTCTGCAGTGGTTGCTAGGGTATATGCCCCCACCCCACCTTCTCTCATTCCTTCCCAGATCCCTTTAGGCCTCTTCTGTTCTTGTGGGATTTAATTATGACGAATGAGCCCTGGATCTGATGCTACAGCTGATGGCTTGCTGGGAATTTGGTGGCGGCCCCCACACACACACCCATCTCATTTGTAACCGACGTCACCCACCATCCCTTCTAACTGATCCCGAATACAAGAGGAAAAACTGCAGAAGGCTCATCGCTGTGAGCTCTTACGACAGCAAATTGTAGCTCATCAGAGCCAATTCCTCTAGCCATTTGCTTTAATCTAAACCAGAATTTCTCATCTCCCCTTTTATGATCCCATTTCAGGGTTGTGTGAGAGGTTGAGCAATGGGGCCATATGCTATCATTCTAATGAAAACAATCAGAGCCTGGTGGTTATTAATCACCTGGCCTTATCATCCATTAGAGAGACGTCTTATTAACCAAAAGGCGGATATTTCGTTCCTGAATTCCAGAGATAAAAACCCAAAGGAGATGAGAAGAAGTGAACTAAAATTCACTGCCCTGGAATTTCTGAAGTAAATTTAATCTTGTCAATGGCTTCTTTAATTAGGCATTTGTATGGGGTTTGAAACAAAATATTCAGGCATTGTTATTTCAGAGTTTCTCTTCGTATTTTGTCATTCTCATGGATGTGAATTCTGAAATTTCAAAAAACTGAAGTAGCTCAGACAGCTTTAAAACAGTGTGTAGGGCTAGAGAGCTGTCTCCTCAGGCAAGAGCAAAGACATGAGTTCAGTTCCCAGCACCCATTTAATGGAGCCTGTAACTCCAACTCCAGAGCTCCAGAGAAATAAAGTGTCTTCTTTGGTCTCTTCAGGCACACACACACACAGGAGCATAACCAAATATAAAATAAATCTTTTTTAAAAAATAGTGCTCAGATCCTCCTATCTTCTTTGACCATATTTCCGATGACCATGATGATAAATTCACTGTATAATATTTTTAAAATGCTCCATTGTGTTTAGAGTTGGGCACCAAAAGAAGACAATGATGGCGCGGACATCACTGTGAAGACGGTGGTCAACTTCAAGCCTAAGGGATGAGTTCTAGGAGATATTAGTTATTTCAGTGCTAATTTCCAAGGATGGGCAGCTGAAAGGACAGTAAGTGAATGTCACTCGAAAAACTTGGTGGAGACAGTGATCACAGCAAAGCCACAGGCACCTTGAGATGTCCCTGGCCGCTTGCTCTCCATCGGCTGAAAGAAAGGGACAAGAGCAGAAGAGTTGTGTGGGGGGAATAATTTGAACACCTGTATGTTATCTTGTTTGCTTGTGACTTTCAGGTTGTATTTGACTCAGCATTTTTCCAAGTGATTTCTACGGATGCATCTCTCTCAAATGTATTCCATAGAATATAAAGTTAAAGTGACCATCTGCAGACAAGAAGGCAACAACCACCCAAGACAAAGGATTTTTTGTTTGTTTGGTTGGTTGGTTTGGTTTGTCTTTTTTTCTTTACTGGTCCTTGGATTTCCCTCACATTTGTCAGGGACTCTGAGAAGCTGGAGGAAAGTTTCTGGTTCTCTCAAACTTCCCCTAACTTCTGACAGAAGGAAGTTTTGTTCTGACCAAGTCTTTTGGGGTTTCTGGAAGTCATGAGTGTTCTACAGAGCGCACCGACAGAGATGCCCTTTAATTAAGCAGCACCTGAAGATTTAGTCCACGTGCCCATAGCCAGAAACCAGTTTGCGTCCCATAGTGGTGGCTTTATCTTCAGCAAAGCATCCCAGGGACTCACCATAATGGCTCATGGTAGGCGCCATGTAAACACTCACCAAATGGGGTGAATTCAAATTAATCAAGCTCTTTAAATGCCTTAGACTCCAACTGGCTCAGCCAGGCTGCTCCAGGATGCATGCAAACCGTGTTTGAGTCGGTGACCTAACTGTTATCAAATAAATAGCTGCTTGGCCCCCAGGTCTCTGAAACCAGTGGTCTTAATTAACTACACGCTGGTCTGAAGTGCTGGGAACCTTATCGTGGAGCTTTGGGATTCTCAGTGCAGAATCTGACAACATTTGTCACCCCGTCCTCACACTGCACATTGCACAGAGCTGAAGAGCATGGCCTCGTGCCATTCTACAGGGAAGGAGGGGCACACCCGCTGATGGGCAGCAGAGGCCCATGGGAGCATCTGAGCAGGTGACAGAGATCAAGACAAGGAGTGTGTTCCAGCCCCCTGAGCAAGCTCATGCCTACAAAGTGACAGGGTGGGAGCTGAGTGGTCCCTAACCCCTGCTTAGTTGGACATACCAGAGACGGAAAAAAGAAAAAATATCCGGAAAGAGAAAAAGAATGAGATGGAAGCCAGTCTTCTCTGGAGGTCACTTCCTTTCACAGATCTTAACCACCAGGATGACCACGGTGGTCACAATCTTAACCACTTAACCACAATCTTATCAGCGCTCTAGTTCCGGTCACTGTGGCCACCACACTTGACAGAGACAGGTAGAGGGAGGGAAAAGTCATTCTGTTTCACTGGTCCAGCCCATCCTGGCAGGGAGGCTTGTTCCTTCAGAGCAGCAGTATGTGACAACCTAAAGCTGCCCATGACAGGATGGGCCAAGAAAGTAGAGGATGGGCGACAGGAAGTAGAGTCAGTTGCCATCTGCAGACCAAATATTTAAACACAAACCTGGGGCTAGAGAGATGGCTTGGTGATTGAGAGCACTTATTGCCCTATTCCAGGGAACGCCAGTTTGGTTCCCAGCTCCCACATGGTGGCTGGCGACCAGCCATAACTCCAGTTCCAGGGCATCTGGGGCTCTTTTCTGACCTCTGAAAGTACCAGGCACACACACAGTGCACATAATCTACTTACCTACCTACCTACCTACATACTTACATACATATATATACATGCATACAGGCAAAACCCTTATATACAAAAAATTAAAAGATAAATAAATCCCAGCCCCTCCCCCCCCAAAAAAAATAAAGAAAAGAAATGAAGTTGTGGGGCACCTTTTGAATTTAAACAATATTGGTCAACAGATAAGGTACATAAAACCCTTCCCCTGACAGCACTAACACCCTGGGCTGGGAACATCAGTAATAAACCTAAATAAATTTGTGAATTAACTGGATAGTAGGTGCTCCATGCTGAATATTTTATGGTGGAGGGATTCGTGCTTTGAAAACGTGATAAGAGAACCTGGGAGGTATAGGAGATAATTATCTGACCTTTGATTTTGTTTTGAGGCTCATGATGTAAACAGTTTTAAATGAGATGGTAAGCATAGGCCTCACACTATTTGAAAAGGGCTGGAAGAAGCAGAGTGTGTAAGATCTATAGACTTAGGGGAGAATGTTCTGGACATGAGGAACTGTTGTAGAATATTAGTTAAAGATGTGTTACATTTGTTTATGCTGTGGAACATTTGTTTTAATGATGCAAAGATGGGTTGCATTCTTTTATGTTGCATTTGTTTAACTCTGTGAAGCTGTGTTACTTTGCCTGCCTAAAACATCTGATTGATCTAATAAAGAGCTGAACAGTCAACAGCAAGGCAAGAAAAAGAGTAGGTGGGGCTGGCAGACAGAGAGAATAAATTTATTTTTTAATAAAAGGAAGAAGGATCAAGAAAAGAAGGGGCCAGTCACCCAGTCACATAGCCAGACATAGAATAAGAAGGAAAGAAAAGATATACAGAAATAAATACAGAAATAGAGAAAAGAAAAAACCCCAGCGGCAAAAGGTAGATGGAATAATTTAAGTTAAGAAAAGTTGGTAAGAAACAAGCCAAGCTAAGGCTGGGTGTATATGAGAAAGATTAAGCCTCTATGTGTTCTTATTTGGGAGCTGGGTGGTGAGCACCTAAAAAGCCAAAAGAGTAAAACAACCAACAAAGAACAGAGAGGAAAATTCCTGAGTCTGCAGCATCCTGCAGGCTGCAGGGTATGCCCAACACATGGACTACAGCCTAAAGAAAGGGCACGAGATAGACCACTCCATCAGCACCAGGGATCTATCTCCCTTGGTCCTGACCACACTTGCAGCAATTCTCCAGGTTGAGGGACAAGCGGGAGGTGGCTAGAAGCCACCCATTATCCAACAATAGCAAACAGATGTAGACAAACAGGCTGCCAACAGGAATCCCTGGGTTGAACTATGGGTGCTATGTGTGTCAGAGTCAAGGTCAGCAGAAAGTGAGCAGGCTGGCCTCCAAGGTGGCTTATAAGAAGGCTGCCAGGCCCAGAGGTAACGCTGCGATTCTATGTGGTCATCATAATGCTTTGGCCTCCTCATGAATCAGACAACTCAAGCCCCTGCTTAAAATATGGGTTTAAAATATTCAGAACCTCTTCCCTGGACATTTGATTGACAAGCCTCAAGAGTACAGGGTTTTTAAAGCCTTATCAGGGAACGTGGCGTGCCCCCAGGCATGGGTTGTCTGTCCACACCCTGTGGAATGTGGTGTGAGAACTCCACAAAAGGCAGTTGTCTCCAGCCCACCACCAGCCTTCCCCAGATAGTCTGATTCATGGCTCCCTCGTCTATGAAATGTTTTTGCCGCAAAGTATGTAGGAATTTAACATATTCTGGAAGAGCCAAGGGCTTTGTCTTTGAATTCCTTTGGCTTTAAACAATCCCCTTTAGTAAGATACTCAAATAGTGCCTTTTCCTGTGCCTCACGCTTTGTGTTTCAATTCACGACGTGTCTGTCTCTGCCGTCGTGGTTTAATATCTGAGAGACACGGTTCCTAGAGAAGATGCTGTACCTAGAAAAGTCCTCCGAGGCCTTCCCAGCTCTAACATACAGCTGCTGATGTGTGCTGTCCACCTTCTCAAAGGCTCTCAACAAAGCATCCAAGTTTTCTTTGCCAGAAACCGTGGGTGGAAAGAAATGGGAAAGGAGGCCTTCTGATGTAGCGTGTGAGCTGGGGGATGCTGAGTGAGCTAGATTTATGAACTGCGAGCACGGTCCTTGGGCCCTGTGCAGCCGGGTGTGAGGTCATCAGAAAGCAGGTGTGGGGCTCCCCAGCAGGTGTTTCCAAAGGAGGCTTTCAGCCTGTGCTCCCCTGCTACCCCGAGCATGGGGGCACAGATGTCAGGCACGGGAACTCTCGGGGATGGTGTTAAATCAACACAAACGTTCTCCGAAAGGAAATTGCTAAGACTTAAAAATCCCCCCACATGTGAGTGGGAAACTTATTTCAGAAAACCGATGTGAACTGGTGTGTGCAGCCTGAGGTCTGAGGATTGTATGGAAATTGGAAGAATTCTTTAAACTACAAAGAATACATTCTTTAAAGAGTGTGGTTTTAATGTTCTTGCCTGCTCTAGGGTTCAGATATAAATGTGGGGAGGTATACAAAAGTTCAAAAGATAGCCAGTGCTCAGCTTCTGTCACTATAACCAATGCCTAGAATGATTGACTTATAAAGAAAAACAATTCCATTTTGGCTCACGGTTTCTGAAGTTTCAGCTCATGGTCACTTGGCCCTGTTGCTTGTGGCCTGGGGTCACATATAACTATGGATGGCAGAGCAAAGCCTTCTATCTACCTCAAAGTCAGGGAGGAAAGAACAAAGAAAACTGCATTTCCACACTCTACTTCAAGGGCATGTCCCCTAAGTGTAAAAACCCACCCCTGAAGGTTTCTGACACCTTCCATTAGCACCAAGTTTGGGCCAATACTTTAACGAGTGTTCTTTGGAGAAAACATTTTAGATCCAAGAAGAAAGAGACCTGTGGTGCACATATAAGTATGTCCTTCCAACCTGTCATTAAGCCATTCTCTCTCTCCCATTCTGAGTCTATAGGACTTAGTGTGGGTAACCCTACACCCCTGTTCCAGCTTGAACATATAACCCCCAATCTAATCAGAATTCCCGTGAGTGTGTGCAGAAATATTGGAAGTTTGTGTTGCTTCTCTCAAGGTTGCTGGGTCAATTGGAAGGGAAGCCAGATTTACCTGGGCCCAGCTTTGATACCATGCGAGCCACCATGACAGCAAATCCAACACACAGGACATGGAGAGCTACGGACAGAGAGAAGAAGACAATCCTGAGAGTGTCGTGGGAGTTTCTCAGCCTAATTCACTGTGATTCAACACACCTGGGATTCCTCTCTGGGTGCAAGGCATCATTTGCCATGCCTCCCTCAGATAAAAGTGATTTGGTCACTCGAGGATGACAACGTATGTTTAGGTTATAGAAAGAGTTCAACACACCTGCAGGGAGTTCTGGCTTTTTAACTGCCCATGGCATTCCCAGCTAATCACAATTTGAATGTACTGGGTGCTCTCATTTATACAACCAGAGGGTGGAGCAGGGTCAATTCTCAGTTCTCGGGTTCACTGCCTTGTTATGAAATTAATGGTTTTATAACACAGGGTCATCTTTAGGTTCCTATAAATATAACATCTCTGAAACTAATTGACTGGCTATCCCACTCACTTTCAATTTGCTCATGTAGAAAACATATCCAATACTCAGCTTCGTGAGGTTGAGCAGCAGCACCCTTGATCTGGTAGGAGAAAAACAAAGATTCTCCCACTTAGATCCCACTGGAAACAGCCATATCAATAAAAAAAAAAGTGTATTTGGAGATGAAGTGAGTCCTTCC